>NC_080731.1:3495740-3578240 GCF_019097595.1 Hemibagrus wyckioides
CAGATTAACGACGGTATGTGTTTCTTTAAAGTTCAATAAAAACAAAAGCCAACAAATAAAAACTCATTAAAGCCTCATAGCGCAAGTCTTAGCTAATGTTCCTGGACAAAAGTCTTAGCTAATGTTCCTGGACAAAAGTCTTAGCTAATGTTCCTGGACAAAAGTCTTAGCTAATGTTCCTGGACAAAAGTCTTAGCTAATGTTCCTGGACAAAAGTCTTAGCTAATGTTCCTGGACAAAAGTCTTAGCTAATGTTCCTGGACAAAAGTCTTAACTAATGTTTCCTGGACAAAAGTCTTAGCTAATGCTTCCTGGACAAAAGTCTTAGCTAATGTTCCTGGACAAAAGTCTTAACTAATGCTTCCTGGACAAAAGTCTTAACTAATGCTTCCTGCACAAAAGTCTTAGCTAATGCTTCCTGCACAAAAGTCTTAGCTAATGTTTCCTGGACAAAAGTCTTAGCTAATGCTTCCTGCACAAAAGTCTTAACTAATGCATCCTGGACAAAAGTCTTAGCTAATCTTCCTGGACAAAAGTCTTAGCTAATGTTTCCTGGACAAAAGTCTTAGCTAATGCTTCCTGGACAAAAGTCTTAGCTAATCTTCCTGGACAAAAGTCTCAGCTAATGTTTCCTGGACAAAAGTCTCAGCTAATGTTTCCTGGACAAAAGTCTCAGCTAATGTTTCCTGGACAAAAGTCTTAGCTAATGCTTCCTGGACAAAAGTCTTAACTAATGTTTCCTGGACAAAAGTCTTAGCTAATGTTTCCTGGACAAAAGTCTTAGCTAATGCTTCCTGCACAAAAGTCTTAGCTAATGTTTCCTGGACAAAAGTCTTAGCTAATGCTTCCTGCACAAAAGTCTTAGCTAATGCTTCCTGGACAAAAGTCTTAGCTAATGTTCCTGGACAAAAGTCTTAGCTAATGTTTCCTGGACAAAAGTCTTAGCTAATGATCCTGGACAAAAGTCTTAGCTAATCATCCTGGACAAAAGTCTTAACTAATGTTCCGGCACAAAAGTCTTAGCTAATCATCCTGGACAAAAGTCTTAGCTAATCTTCCTGGACAAAAGTCTTAGCTAATGTTTCCTGGACAAAAGTCTCAGCTAATGTTTCCTGGACAAAAATGTTAACTAATGTTACTGGATAAAAGTCTTAGATAATATTTCACAGACAAAAGTCTTTAGCTAATGTTTCCTGGACAAAAATCTTAGCCAATGTTCCGGTAGCTTTCATTTGATTTCTTCTAGCATTATTCCATTTTTCATTCTTTATTCTTTATCTGTACATTATTTTATTTTATTTTGCGTACATTGTTCTCGAATTAGCCGCCTTGAACACCTTGAATCATAAAGTTTTAACAACTTCATTCTTCATCCATTTTTCCTTCCTTCCTTTTTCTTTTTTTGTTGGAGCTTTGACGAAACAAAACACAACTAAAATGTCACCACATCAGTGTGTGCAACAAGCTGCTATATAATTACACCTGGAATTATAGGATTTGCAGGATTTTTCCTCATCGCTATGAAAAAGAAAAGGCAACAAAGAAGATGAAGAGAGACAGAAGGAAAAGACGGAGGGAGAGACGATGACTTGTCTCCCACCTGTTAGTGTCCTCTTTCATAAATCCCTCTCTAAATCCTTAAATCCCTAAGATCGACTTCACCTTTCTTCCAATCAGAACTTTAATCATTAAACGCCTACAGACGAGACGCTCGGGTTCACCCGTCACAGACGGAGAGAGAGAGGAGACAAAGGGACGAGAGGAAGAGAGGACGAGAGGAAAAGTCAACAGCTTGTGCGAGCAACAAAAGCAAAAAAAAATTCTACCAGGACCCCGGAATAATGCTAATGACTCCGTATCAACCTCAATCTCATGTGCATATGCGAAAAAAGTAAAATGTTCTTTACACAACATGATATTTAATCCCTAATTTGCAGACTTTTATTTTGAAATCCCAAATAATTACCAACCTAAAAGCACTCATTAATATAGTGAGATACCTTCTAATTAGAACACACTCTGGTGGAATTCTGGATTCTGATTGGTCAGAAGGTGTTGATTAATTTTCTCTACCTGCGGCTATAAAAGTAGTTAAAATCTATATTGACTCGTTCAGTGTAATACGGAGTCGTAACAAGCTTTGGCCAATTGGGTGAAGACGCCATGCAAAAATGATATATATCTATAGAGATTTTTATGGAAAAGTGTCAGATAAAAAGGAGCCCGAACACACAGCTTGGTGTATATGGCGCTGTGTAGCTGCAGAGCAGGTCATATGACCATGCTGACTCCTGTACACCAGTGAAAGTGTTTGCTATAGGAATCAGAACTGGACCATGGAGCATTGGATGGAGGAGGCTTGGTCTCATGAGGAGGAGATGGTACCAGGATGACCCTGGTTAGAGCCACTCGCTTGGTGGCTCTGATGAGGAACCTCATGAACCTTGGGTCCTGCATTTATGGATGTAACTTTGACATCCACATGAATAGCACCTTCCACATAGCACCTTCCTAAATACTGCTGCAGACCAAGTACACTGCCTCACGGCAACAATATACCCTAATGTGAGCGTCCTTTTTCAATAGGATAATGCTCTCTGAAAAAATTCTTCAGGAACAGTTTGAGGAATATGACAGTGTTGACTTGACCTCCATATTCACCACATCTTAATCTGTTCAAGAGTCTGTGGGACGTACTGGACCAACAAGTTCGATCTATGGGGGCCACACCTGGCAACTTGCAGGACTTGAAGGATCAGCTGGTGTCAGATACCACAGCACACCTTCAGAGGTCATGCCTTGGCCGGTCAGAGCTGTTTTAATGACACAAGGGGGGTCTACAGAATGTTATGACTGATAGACATATATATTTACGCTCATAAGCATCATATAGTACTTGATCAATTTTATGTCAAGTGGTAAAACATCATGGTAAATATTTTTCAGGTTAGTAATGAAACACACAGGTGGTCTCCACTTAATTTTTTTGCTTCACTTCCCTTTAAAAACACAGCAGAGGTCAGGAGCGACGAACCGTGACTCAGCTAAGTGTCTTCATGTGTTTGTCGGATAAACTCCAGATCTGATTCGGGACAGAACCATCCTGTAGATGTGTATCACGGAGGAAGTGTGTGTGTGCGGTTCTGCTCTAATGACATTGAAGAACTCAGAGGTTAAAGAACACAAATTCAGAGAAAAAAAAAAAAAACAGATCAGCAGAGCTGGAGGAGATGGAGACGGCGGAACTGAGACATAAAAAATGATTGCTGTAATATCAGAATAACAGCCTGCAGACATTTGTTGGAGAACCCCTCATCGAGGCACATCAGCTCTTTGTTAAATTCCATCAGCGGCACATCTGATTCGACTTAATAAGAAAGCCCAGGGCTGCCCCAGGTGGCTGCAGTGGTGGTGGAATTTCATAAATACATGGGTGTACGGGACAGTAGCTGATAAACACTATGTTGCCTCGAAAAATGGCAGATATGCAACTACTGTGTTGCTTTAACAAGGGCATTTTGGTCATGTGGTGTTTCAATAAAAGCAAGCAAATGTTTACATTTAAGTTTACAGCATTTGGCAGATGCTCTTATCTCCAGCGATTTATAGAAATCTCTATCATTGAATATACAGATACTGCATCACTAGGTCTAAAAGTCTGTGGGGACGTAATACACAGAAAGGTACAAGTACGGTGGAACCTTGGCATATGAATGCCCTCCCTTAAGAAGTCCAGGAACCATTCAAAACTTTTTTTGTTTTGAAAAAAAAAGATTTTTTTTCAGTCAGTGAAAGCTGTTTTGAGTCAACCCACGATACCAATGTCACCTTCAGCATGCGTTCAAAAGCTAGGTGATTTTTCGGGCGTTTTTTTGTTGACAGATTGGTGGCGTGGGGGGTCTGTTCTATTTTTAGCCCAAGCTTGGTGACACAACTTCCTGTGAGGAGCCTTGACATGGAATGCTTGGCTTGGGTCAGTTCTTTATAAACAGCCATAAAGTTTACATACTGTATGCAATACGAATTTTTGCCTTAAGATCTCACCTCCAGAACCAATGAAATTCATATGCCAGAATTCCACTGTACTAGTTTAAGTACTTCAGAAGGAGGTAAGTCTTTACATGTTGTGTGAAGACATCCAGTGATTCAGCTGTGCAGACTTCTAGAGGAAGTTCATTTCACTTCATCCCAGGTGCCAGAACAGAGAAGAGTCTTTATATGTATCTTTCTTGTACCCTGAGAGATGGTGGGACTATGAAGCAGGGCTGGAAAATCTCAGGGAGTGTGGTAAGGGTATGGGACACATTAACGGCAGGAAATGTAGTGGAAGAGTCATGAAGCTGTCTGATAACTTGAGGTCTTGAGATGTTTTAATATTGACTTGGACTTGTTTCAGATTTACTTGCATTGGTAGTTCATTTTGTCTTAGTCATGGGTCTTGCCAATTATGAGAGCATGTAAAAAATAATGATTGTGTTGTATTTTCTCTTTTTTAACATTTAGCAAACATGGGGATGCAGTAGCTTAGTGGTTAAGGTGTTGGACTACTGATTGGAAGGTTGCTTCCCAGATCCACCAAGCTGAGCAAGACCCTTAACCCTTAATTGCTCAGTTGTATAAAATGAGATAAATTGTAAGTCACTTTGGATAAGGGTGTCTGCCAAATGCCAGAAATGTAAACAATGCACAAAAAGGCAGCTAGTTGACATATAGGATTGGCCTTCGAAAAGGATTTGGTGGTTTTCAGTCTCACTTTCATTTGGATTCAATCCCCTTAAGACACGGTCTTTACCCAAGCTTGAGTCCAAGTTCTGATCTGGTGGTGTTGATTACAGCCCTACATTAACCAAAAGGTCAATTTCGAAAGCAGCCAATCAAAAAGCTCTAAAGTTTCATTCTACTTGGCTGTAGAAACTCAGAATAATGCAAAATAAAAACTGAGCACCAGTGATGCAGTTGTAGCTGAGTGGTTAAGACACTGGACTACTGATTAGAAGGTCATGGGTTTAAATCCCTGCCATTGTTGGGCTCTTGGCTCCTGCTAAATACCATAAATGTAAACCACCAGTGGCATAAAATAAAGTATCCGAAAGGAGTTTGAGATGT
Source organism: Hemibagrus wyckioides (assembly GCF_019097595.1). NCBI lineage: Eukaryota > Metazoa > Chordata > Actinopteri > Siluriformes > Bagridae > Hemibagrus > Hemibagrus wyckioides. The sequence continues at coordinate 3,500,847 of NC_080731.1, forward strand.
TTCTAGAAATGTACTCATGCAAATCTGGTGAAAAGAAAAACTAGTGACTGTTTGCAGTTGACCTTTAAACAGTGCATAATGCTAGTCAGCATCTCCTAAACAAATCTCCGAGAAAAGAAAGGAGTACTAGTGACCAGTGTGGAGAAGGTGAAAGGAGAAGGTTCAACAAATTCACCATCTCAGAGAAGACCACTTGCTGGACGTTGTTTATAATGAACCATGACAGCTGAAAGCAAAGCCACTGCGCTGTCGGAAGAGTCAGGATTCTGAACAAGTAACTGAGTCAACTGATTGACCGGGGATGTGGTAGTGGTTAAGGCTTTGGACTACTGATTAGAAGGTTGTAAGTTTGAATCCCAGGTCCACCAAGCTGCCACTGCTAGGCCCTTAACCGCCTACTCAGTTGAGATAAACTGTAAGTCTGCCAAATGCCTTAAATGTAAATGTCATGACTGCTGTGGAGAGAATGAATGATAAAAACTACAAGGGCAAAGGAACAAAATAACCCACACCAAACAATAATAGAAGCAAGAATGGAAAAACAAGTTGAAACAAGACCCATGGCAAAGCAATAAAGAAGATGAAAGTAGCAAAAATGACAAGTCCAAAGTTATCACAGTGACTCAGACTTGTGATACGCCAGATAAAAGCAACAAACCAAGCAATGACGATGAAGATTGTTAGAAAAATAACCGACAGTGAAAGCTACAAAAATGACTTACTCCTAGGAAACAAGGTAAAAGGAACAGAAATGAGGCATGTCAAGTGGTACAAACAAATGTTTCCCAGAAAATAAACAAAACATGACTATATACTTTAAACAGTAAGGAAGGAAAAGTCTTGAAGTAAAACTATTCCAGACATTTGACCACCACCTAGTGGCAGAGGCCCCCTAGAACCCCTGAGGATTATCTGAAAGACCGCAGTTCATCTCATACTTTTCATCACCCGGCGGTTCGCTGCTTCGGCAGCCGAGATCACGGTACTGAGATGTTCATCATGTCAAACATCGTTGACATGGAGTAGAAAGGGCTGTTAGCAAGGAAGCCTAACTGTGCCAGAGAGTGCGCAATGCACAAATGTCCATCTGGAAGAGTTTGAACATCAAAGGAGTCAGATAGCTCTACCTAATAAACACTCCGTTCAGTACATACATGTGTAAAGACTAGCGTTTCTTGCTATTGCTAAGCGCTGTGCTTTAAGCTGTTTAACTTGGCACAACTCGGCTTTCTCGCACCTGCACCTTTGCATTTTCTCTGCTTTAACTTGCCAGACTCGTCTCGTTAATTAACTGAGTCGAATCAGATGTGTTCAATCTGGGAAACACTAAAATATGCAGAGCATGAGCTTCCCATTCCCAGGCCTGGGGTTGGACAGCAGGCTTAACCATTACCATAACACAAACACACCCTCATCTGCTTCTGCACTCCGACTCCGACAAATACGCAACCAGCCTCAACACTCTGATCGTGTTAAAACATCACGCTGGATTTATAAGCAACTCTTTCAAAAGTAAACAATCAACAATGTAGAGAAACTCTTCCAAAAGTAAACAATAAACAAAGTCGAGAAATTTGCTGAGAGAAAACAATAAACAAAGAAGAGATATTTACCCACAGAAAACGATAAACAAATCAAACCTTAAACAAATTGAATAAATTTAACCAGAGTATATTATAAACAGAGCAACAGACTTCTTACAAAGTAAACAGTAAACGAATCAAATAAATCTACCCAGAGTAAACAATAAATAAAGCAACAGAATTCTCCTGGAGTAAACAATACACAAAACGATTAAATGTAACCAAAGCAAATGATAAACAAATTGAATAAATTTAACCAGAGTATATGAGAAAACAATAAATAAAGCAACAGAATTCTCCAAGAGTAAACAATAAACAAAGCAATTAAATTTAAGTATTTGATAACAAATACATTTACCTACAGTAAGGTAAACAATAAACAAAGCAGGGAAATTTACCCACAGCAAACAATTAAAAAAAAAAAACAAATTTACCCAAAATAACCAATAAACAAAGCAACAAACTTCACCTACAGTAAACGATAAACAAAGTGATTAAATTTAACCAAAGTAAACAATAAACAAATTGTATAAATTTACCCAGAGTAAAAGATACAGAAATCGAATAACTTAACTAAGTAAACAATAAACAATGCAAGGGAGTTCTACCAGAGTAAACAGTAAACAAGTCAAATAAATCTACCCAGAGTAAACAATAAATATATCTTCTAGTGTAAATAAGAAACAAAGCAATTAAATGTAGCCAAAGTAAACGATAAACAAATCAAATTAATTTACCCAAAGCAAACAATAAACAAGGCAACACTCTTTACCTAGAGTAAACAATAAACAAAGCAACAGAATTCTACCGAGTAAAACAATTCAGAGAAATCTATCAAGAGTAAACAAATCAAATAAATTTACCCAGAGTAAACAATAAATGAGACTGATGCAACAAGAATGACTTGTGACTCAAGATAAACTGAACAACTGTCACAAAGCTAGCTGCTTAAATCATAGACTAAAGGAAAAGCACCAAGATTAACAAAGCTAAATAAATAAACAAGCAAAAATGAGCCGTGTCAAACAGTAAACAAGTCAGAACTAACCAAAGCCAATCGCTGAGAAACACCGAGCACACAGCCAGCAGCGTGTGTAAACACTGCCACATAGTGTGTGTTCCAGTGAATTACATTCCACAACACACACACACACACACACACACACACACACACACACTCTCTAGTGCTAAAATAAATACACACAGAGAAACTTAGAAAATGAATAGCTTAATTAATTACTTAATTCATTAATTAATAAAAAATACAAATAATAAAAAAGATAAAAATAAAGTTTAAAATCTGGCTAATAAATATTATTATTATAATTATTATTATAAACCTATATTATGTTATGTTATGTTATGTTATGTTATGTTATGTTATGTTATGTTATGTTATGTTATGTTATGTTATGTTATGTTATAGATTAAGCAGTGCTCCACAGCTCACCTGAAACACAGTGTGTATCCTCCCCTGACCATCGTCCATCCTCCTGACACACGCGCTCCTGTGAGCCGTAGAGACGGTAACCATGGTTACAGGAGAATCTGACACTTGCCCCCTCCAAATACATCGTTCCGTCTTTCTTCCCATGACTGGGTGACTGCAACCAGCCACAGGACACCACTGAGGGTCAGAAAAACATTGAGCTGAGGTCAAAGGTCACCACCATAACATGTCACATCTCACATATCTCTCAAACAAAGTGTGTAAGCGTGGAGGATCAGTAAGAAAACTATTTAAAATTAAATTAATTACCTGTTAATAACCTGCTATTAATATAATAATAATTATATTATTATTATTATTATTATTGTTATTATGAATAACTACTTTGGTTTTAAAAACTTTTCGGCTGGTTTGACTGTTTTCTTGTATTAATAATGCAAAAAAAACACACATATATAAGGAAAGAAAGGTTCATTAGATAATGAAATGATTTCTAATAGGGTTCTAGAAAGAACCTGTAAGGGTTCTTTGCCTGGAACAATCAAAGAACCCTCTAAATTACAGCGATATCCCTGAATACAGATGAATGAACTTATTAAACACGTAATCTGTTATATGAGGTGTGTCATGGTCCTGATCATGAGGAAGGTGCATCGGTGACTGAGCAGATCTCACAGAGGAATCAGATCAGGCTTTATCAGATGTCTGCAGTGGAAGAGCTATAGAGTTTATATAAGAGATAAGCGGTTAAAGGTTAAAGTGATGTGATCTCTGAGGTGTGATAACACAATGATAACACAACGATAACACAATGATAACAACGATAACATAACGCTGATCAGAGGTTTTAAAATCATATCAGATCTGATGAAGGTTTCTATATTATATGATGTGCAGAAATGTTTTAGAGACATGAGGAGAGAGTTATGAAGGTTTATGTTCTGGGCACGTCAGCACTGATTCTGTCCCCAATGACCCTGAGCATCCCAAAGTGTCCCTTAATGACCATAAGCGTCCCTGTGTATCCCATTATGATGCTGAGTGTGCCCTCAAGTGTCCCTGTGTATGTCCCTGTGTGAAACCCTGTGAGTGTCCCTTTATAGCCCTGTGTATGTCCCTGTGTGAGACCCTGTGAGTGTCCCTTTATAGCCCTGTGTATGTCCCTGTGTGTCCCTTTATAGCCCTGTGTACGTCCCTGTGTGAGACCCTGTGTAAGACCCTGTGAGTGTCCCTTTATTGCCCTATGTATGTCCCTGTGTGTGTCCCTGTGTAAGACCCTGTATGTGTCCCTTTATGACCCTGTGTAAGACCCAGTGTGTGTCCCTGAGTGAGACCCTGTGTGAGACCCTGTGAGTGTCCCTTTATAGCCCGTGTATGTCCCTGTGTGTGTCCCTTTATAGCCCGTGTATGTCCCTGTGTGTGTCCCTTTATAGCCCTGTGTATGTCCCTGTGTGAGACCCTGTGAGTGTCCCTTTATAGCCCGTGTATGTCCCTGTGTGAGACCCTGTGAGTGTCCCTTTATAGCCCGTGTATGTCCCTGTGTGTGTCCCTTTATAGCCCTGTGTATGTCCCTGTGTGAGACCCTGTGAGTGTCCCTTTATAGCCCTGTGTATGTCCCTGTGTGTGTCCCTTTATAGCCCTGTGTACGTCCCTGTGTGAGACCCTGTGTAAGACCCTGTGAGTGTCCCTTTATTGCCCTGTGTAAGACCCTGTATGTGTCCCTTTATGACCCTGTGTAAGACCCAGTGTGTGTCCCTGAGTGAGACCCTGTAAGAGACCCTGTGTGAGACCCTGTGCGTGTCCCTGTGTAAGACCCTGTGAGTGTCCCTTTATAGCCCTGTGTAAGACCCTGTGTGTGTCCCTTTATAGCCCTGTGTGAGACCCTGTGAGTGTCCCTTTATCGCCCTGTGTATGTCCCTGTGTATGTCCCTGTGTGAGACCCTGTGTGTGTTCCTTTATAGCCCTGTGTATGTCCCTGTGTGAGACCCTGTGTAAGACCCTGCGAGTGTCCCTTTATCACCCTGTGTATGTCCCTGTGTAAGACCCTGTATGTGTCCCTTTATGACCCTGTGTAAGACCCAGTGTGTGTCCCTGAGTGAGACCCTGTGTGAGACCCTGTGCGTGTCCCTGTGTAAGACCCTGTGTTTGTCCCTTTATAGCCGGTGTATGTCCCTGTGTGTGTCCCTTTATAGCCCGTGTATGTCCCTGTGTGCGACCCTGTGTGTGTCCCTTTATAGCCCTGTGCGTGTCCCTGTGTGTGACCCTGTGCGTGTCCCTTTATAGCCCTGTGTATGTCCCTGTGTGTGTCCCTTTATAGCCCTGTGTACGTCCCTGTGTGAGACCCTGTGAAAGACCCTGTGAGTGTCCCTTTATAGCCCTGTGTAAGACCCTGTGTGTGTCCCTTTATAGCCCTGTGTGAGACCCTGTGTAAGACCCTGTGAGTGTCCCTTTATCGCCCTGTGTATGTCCCTGTGTATGTCCCTGTGTGAGACCCTGTGTGTGTTCCTTTATAGCCCTGTGTATGTCCCTGTGTGAGACCCTGTGTGTGTTCCTTTATAGCCCTGTGTATGTCACTGTGTATGTCCCTGTGTGAGACCCTGTGTGTGTTCCTTTATAGCCCTGTGTATGTCCCTGTGTGAGACCCTGTGTAAGACCCTGCGAGTGTCCCTTTATCGCCCTGTGTATGTCCCTGTGTAAGACCCTGTATGTGTCCCTTTATGACCCTGTGTAAGACCCAGTGTGTGTCCCTGAGTGAGACCCTGTGTAAGACCCTGTGTGAGACCCTGCGAGTGTCCCTTTATCGCCCTGTGTATGTCCCTGTGTAAGACCCTGTATGTGTCCCTTTATGACCCTGTGTTTGTCCCTTTATAGCCCTGTGCGTGTCCCTGTGTGTGACCCTGTGCGTGTCCCTGTGTGTGACCCTGTGCGTGTCCCTGTGTGTGACCCTGTGCGTGTCCCTTAATAGCCCTGTGCGTGTCCCTGTGTGAGACCCTGTGTGTGTCCCTTTATGACCATGTGTAAGACTCTGTGTGTTCCTTTATGACCCTGGATCCCTTTGTGAGACCCTGTGTATGTCCCTGTGTGTCCCTTTATGACTTTGTGTAAGACCCTGTGTGAGACCCTATGTGTATGCCTGTGATTCTTGATTTGTGTATGTGTCTCTTTGTGACCTTTTTGCGTCCCTGTGCGAGTCCTGCACAATGGAAGCTCTGCAATCCTCATTACAAAAGCCACTATACTGTGTTAACATATTTCTAAAGTAAACACTGATCAGGGTTTTAACTCTGTATTTCTGGCATCCCCTCACCAGGCTGTAGGTCCTGCGCCGTGGCCATGTGAGTGCGGACGGCGTGTAGCGTGCTGTTGCCCAGCTCCAGACTGCGTGTGATTAGCGTGTCATATTTACAGAACTGAGCTCCGTCTCCTACACACATCTTCAGTGTGGGACTGAGGAGCGGGTCGGACGGGTCTTCGCTCACGGTGAACCGCGGGATGAACGAAGGATCGTGCTTCAGGGAGAAATAATACTCGTTTAGGAGTTGCTCCGAGTCGTAGGTGAAGAGAGAGGACTCGTTCTTAACAGCCCCTGAAAGAAAGAAAGACCAGATGGAGTGTGTTTAAGGGTCAAATACAGAACACATGCAGGGTGCTGCACAATTTTTTAACATCTGTGTTATTTTATTCGTTATGTAAATGAGCACTTCTTTAGTATTAGCAAGTTAGTAGCTAGCAAGCTAATTAGAGATGATTTTTTAAGCTTTTAGGGATGTCACATAAAAAGGAAATTTGAGACTGTGATAAATGAAAAGCATTAACGTTTCATGCATCAACTTAGTTAGCTAGCTAGCTTAAATATTTACAGCTTTAACTTCCTTTTAACCTTAAAGCTCAGACTAAAACTCTCAAACCTTTATAAATAACTGTTTTCATTTAATCAATTTTGGGACACCCCTCCAAATGATTCAAATCAGGTGTTCTAATTCATCCCAAAGGTGTTCTGTGGGGTTGAGGTCAGGACTCTGTGCAGGACAGTCCAGTTCCTCCACACCAAACTCTCTCATCCATGTCTTTATGGACCTTGCTTTGGTCACTGGTGTGCAGTCATGTTGGAACAGGAAGGGGTCATCCCCAAACTGTTCCCACAAAGTTGGGAGCATGAAATTGTCCAAAATGTCTTGGTATAAAGCTGAAGCATTAAGAGTTCCTTTCACTGGAACTAAGGGGCCGAGCCCAACCCCTGAAAAACAATCATTTGGAGGGGTGTCCCAAAACATTTGGCAATATAAGTGTATTTTAGACGGGTCTTGTATTTTTCACAAAATCCAAAAAACGTGCGTGTTGTCAGAAAAGCATGCTACGCTAAATTAGTCGTTATAATTAACAATTGTATACAAGCTAATAATCAGTTATCAGTCTACATTATAGCTAATATCACTGCTTTGTTTATTTGTGTTTAGAAATTCACAGAGCCATTCATGTTGGTTAAGATTAGTGGACTAATGTAGCATATAATATTGAATAATAAGTGCTGTATTATTTGCTTTACTCATTTACTCAATATTTACTCATTATCTTGAGTGTTGTTTGTACATACAGATGCTAGCTAGAAACTTAAACAAACAAGAAACAAGATTAAACACACCATAAATGTTTTTTGTAGGCTTGAAATAAAATATTCCATATACTGTTTGTACATCAGGGTATTTTTGTTTGTTTGGTCGTTTTTTTTAAATCAGCATACCTTAAGAATGTTCCAGAACTATTACAAACGTTCTTGAACCAGCAATCAAAAAGCTCCAGTGGATCCAGTGTTCTAAATCAAATACTTAAAATGGAATCTCAGGAATGTTTTTAGTGCCGGTCCCAAGCCCGGATAAAATGGGAGGGTTGCGACAGGAAGGGCATCCGGCATAAAACCTGTGCCAAATTGTGCTGTGGTGACCCCTAAAACACGTAGGGAGCAACCAAAAACATCATCATCATCTTAGGAATGTTCTAAAACCTAATTTCCTGGTTGTTAAGAACGTTCTAGAATCAATCCTGTTCAAAATCCATTGAGCAGCATGGCCCAGGCTCCTAGAACCGATCTCCAACTCGGCCTTGGAACTATGATGATGTGCAACTCAGCCAGGCTATGTGTTACTCTAGAGGCTTCTAAAATGTTCTGGAACCAACTAACTAGTTTTAAATCGCCAACATAAATGTTCTAGATAATGTTTTAGAACCAATACTCAAGCTTAGGAATGTTCGGGAACAAACAAATAACCAAAGGCTAAGCTTAAGAATGTTCTTCAACCAACACCAGCCAATACTCAAGCTTAGAATTGTTCTAGAACAAGTATATAACCAATAATCGAGCTTAGGATTGTTCTAGAATCAACGCACAACCAAAAACTAAAGCTGAGGAATGTTCCAGAACTAACACGCAGCCAACACTTAAGCTAAGGAACCAACACACAGCAAGGCTTCTAAAATGTTCTGGAACCAATTCACTAGTTTTTAATAGCCAACATAAATGTTTTAGATAATGTTCTAGAACCAATACTGTAGCTAAGGAATGTTCTGGAACCAACATATAACCAAAGGCTAAGCTTAGGGATGTTCTACAACCAACACCGGCCAATACTTGATCTCAGGCTAACACACAGCCACCTAAGGAACTTGGTTTTAGAGTAACTCATCGCCTGAAAATTTCCAAAGACAACACACAGCAAGGATTCTAGAATGTTCTGGAACCAGTACTGAAAATATGAACTAGCTTTTAATAGCCAATAAACAACATGGCTTCAAATGTTTTAGAATCAGCACTCAGGCTTACGGTCGTAAAGAACCGCAGGAATGTTAGAAGTAGTGTTTGGAATGCTCGTTACATCAGCTGAGTTTAATTTAACCGAGGAACTGCAGTGAACATATGCAGACTTTGGACTGGACTGAGACGCAATAACAGGGTCATAAATTTATGCTTCACATTTCTAATAGCAGATGTCCAGTTTCAATTAGAAAGGAAGGCTGTAAAACTAATGAAATGGCGTAATGTTAAAATGCTGCAAATGTTCAACAGCAACAAAAAACAAGCCTACATGGAAAGGAGCAGGTTTTAAAGGTACCCTTTATTACTTTTTATCTTATTTCTAAAACACGACTTTGACAAGGTCGACCAAAGCAGAAAATTCACTCCTACAGCACAATGTCACAAAACTATAAGCACTATACTCAAACTATAATCAAGCTTAGGATTGTTCTAAAATCAACACAAAAACCAATACTCAAGCTAAGGAATGTTCCAGAACTAACACACTGCCAAAACTCCAGCTATGGAATGTTCTAGAACCAATAGACAGCCAAGACACAGGCTTGGGAATGTTCTGGAACAAACACAAAACCAATACTCAAATATAGGAATGTTCTAGAATCAACCCACGGCCAACACTTAAGCTAAGGAATGTTTTAGAACCAATACACAGCCATTACCCAAATATAGGAATGTCCTAGAACCTAATCAAAGCCATCAATCAAGCTTAGGAATGTTCTAGAACAAGTACACAACTAATAATCGAGCTAAGGATTGTTCTAGGATCAATACAAAAACAACATTTAAGCTAAGGAGTGTACCAGAACTAACACACAGCCAAAACTCCAGCTAAGGAATTTTCTAGAACCAATACACAACCAATACACAAGCTTGGGGATGTTCTGGAACAAGCACAAAGCCAATACTCAAATGTAGGAATGTTCTAGAACCAACCCACAGCCAACACTTAAGGTAAGGAATGTTCTAGAACCAATACACAGCAATTACCCAAATACAGGAATGTTCTAGAAGAAGTTATTTTTTTTATTTCACAAGCTTTAAATCTGCCAAAATATTCTCCATAAGGTTCTAGCCTGATATTATTATTAGACCCGGAGTTACATGCTTTAGCATTAGGATACACCACACTTCCCTCAGTATAAGAGCTGAATTTAATTTATTAATAAAAAGACTCACATCCTGCTCCGAAAGTGAAAATGTCCTGAGGGCCGCTGTCTACTGCTACAACCGTTCCGTTGCTGGAGGTCAAATCGTCTTCAGGGTCGTCGTTCATCTTCCCCAGCAGGCCCAGCGTCTGCTCCTTAAACTCCTGCGGCAGTAAAACAGTCAGGGTCATGACCCCTCCGCGACCTCTGACCTCGACTCCTGCGCCTGAGGGGAACATCACCGTGACGTTCTGGGGTACCGCCGAGAACACGAACACACCTACGAAGCACAGGGCAAAGATATGCATTCAGGAATGTTCCAGAAATAATACACAGATTGGCATTTGAAATGTTTTTTTTAAGTCAGCATGCCATAGGAATGTTCTAGAACCATTACACAACATGGTCCACAAATGTTGTAGAACCAATACTCAAAAGCAGTGTTCTAGATCCAATATTCAGCATGCCTTGGGAATGTTAATACCCTAGAATTGAGCTTCTGTTCTATAAAGAATGTTCTAGAATCAAGATGCAATCAAGCACAGTTAAAGCTCAACCCAGGCTCCAGGTGTTGAAACATTCTAGAACCAATACACAACATAGTGAATGTTCTAAAGCGGCCTTGGAACCATGCTGTATGTTACTCTAGAACCAACACACAGCAAGGATTTTGAAATGTTCTGGAGCCGATTCACTAGTTTCTAATTGCCAACATAAATGTTCTAGATAATGTTCTAGAACCAATACTCAAGCTTAGGAATGTTCGAGAACAAGTACACATCCAATACACAACCTTATGAATGTTCCAGAATCAACATACAGTCAACACTTAAGCTAAGGAATGTTCCAGAACTATCGCACTGCCAAAACTCCAGCTATGGAATGTTCTAGAACCAATACACAGCCAAGGCACAAGCTTAGGGATGTTAAATTGAAGGAATGTTCTAGAACCAACACACATGCTTATAGATGTTCTAGAACCAACACACAGCCAACACTTAAGCTAAGGAATGTTCTAAAACCAAGACACAAGATTAGAAAGGTAACATTATAAGAATGTTCTAGAACCAAAACACTTGAATTACCCAAATATACGAAAGTTCTAGAACCAATGCAAAGGCAACACTCAAGTTTAAAAATGTCCTGGAACCATCACACACCACGGCATATAAATGTTCTGGAGCCAATAATAACAAGCTTAGGACTGTTCTAGGATCAGTGTCATATACGTTGCTTGCTCCAGATCAGCTTTTCTCCATCTCATAATCTTCTGCTGAAAGAAGGTGAAAGTCCAAAGCTGATCTGGGATCAGTAATCATTACATTAAACTGTTCCTCAGGTCTCACCTTCAAGATCCAGCCAGTTCTGTTCTGAGAAACTAAGCACCTGTTGGTTCTGTAAGACCTGCAGACGGTCCGGGTTATCCGTCAGACGCACCTCGATGACATCAGAGTCGTTCTCCTTCATGGCCACCGAGGAGAGACGCGTCGCCATGACGACAGAGCCTTAAAGGGGAACGGACGCGAGTGCACTTTGTGATTTTTTTCATTCAAAACAATTAAGAAAAAAGGGAATTTTGATTCGTCGGTCATTTTACCGATCTCTGATTTCATTGGCTCAGTTCTGCCCTGCACTTCCAGCTGGTGCTTTGGCGAGTGAAGTAGCACGTATTCTCCTTTACCGTTAAAGGTGTACTTGGAACCGTCAAACGTGATGAAGTGAGGATCACCAAGTACCGAGGCTGAAAGGAAAAAATAAAGATAAAAAGAATTAAAAAATAAAGAAAGAATTGATCCCCTCAAAAAAAACCCAGGAAATATGTGTATTACATAATACATACTACCTTTGATTTATTATTTATTCGTTCAATTACTTTAAAGAAAATGATGAGACTATGGAAAAAAATATTTTTTTTCTTGCTAATTAAACCGAATAAAAACGCTTCCTTGCCTGCTTTAGGAGGCTGGTATGTCCTGCAGTCGCTGGATGGACGATGAGTGAAATAATAGTCGCAGTTATCTGACCACAGGCAGCAGTAATAGAACGTGATCACGTCGTACTTCCAGTGAGAGAATCCTGGAACTTTGGGGGGCTTTTGGTACGGCGGTGACCCCCAGTCGTGCCCTCGGTCCGGGGTACTTCCTCCGATTGAGTCACTGGTGAGAACCTGAGCTCCGGTTTTGTCGTAACAACACTGCTGACCGGCGGCGTACTGCGGGCTGAGAGGAAAGAAGAAGAAAAAAATTTAAACACATCCATCCCTCTTTCATCCGTCTTGGTCTCTTGTGTAGGTGTGTAGGTGTGTGTGTGTGTGTGTTACCTGCCCTGAATAGCCCGAACGCAGTGCACAGCTCCTGGGTGATAAGTGCACTTACTGCCTTTCTCAATATCACAGCCGTAATCTGTCTACAAATATCCAAACATGTGCAGAGTTACTACTCATCCTGCTAGCTAGCTCATTTTTGACATTTTGACAGTTAGCCAAATAATCCTGGTTCTAGATCCTGTACACTGAGAACTTTCATTTGACCCGGACACATGGTTTTAGTTCCAATAATCATCTGTGTTGAGTCTCAAGCGTCTATCCCGTCTAATATTACTATTAACTAGTAAAACTCTACGTTACTATATAAAACACTTTTATGTCAATCTTACGTGGAATCTTCCGGTGTCGGCTCGGGCCTGTGCCAGCGTGCAGGGGCAATCGATGATCTCGGGCAGGAAACTGGGCATCATCTTTTCCTCCAGATCCCATTTCAGACACTTCTCCAGAGCCCAAGCTGCAGAATCTTTCTTGAAGGCATCTTCCAGGTGATACGCTAGAGCATGAACACCACTCCACAGAGCATTCACGTTCCTACACACACACGAGAGAGAGCGTGAGAGAGAGAGAGAGAGAGAGAGAGTGAGAGAGAGACCAAGGTTTCACAAAACGTTCAAATTTCCATTATTGTAAATCTATAAAAAAAAAAAAACACCTTTATTCATTCTTCACATGAATGTTCTTGATTCCTGTATCACCATCATTACAGGTGGAAAAAGGTGTGACATGATTTCTCATGATTTCAGCCATTTTAGATAGATAACAGGTGCCATGATGAGGAGATCATCAGTCTTATTCACTTCACCTGTCAGTGTTTATAATGTTATAGCTGATCGCTGTAGTTCACCTGTGTGTGACAGATGATAACACTCTCTCACTGCACTACTACAACTACTAACACAGTTTTCTAGACTCTCAAAGTTCTTCACATTTATTATGCTCTGTCAGTTTGCACATGTGGACTGTGATGTAAATACTGATGTAAATATGATTAATATATATACAGCTCTGGAAAAAAATAAGAGACCACTGCCCAATCTCCAGATGTGAACCCTATTGAAAACCTCTGGAATGTCACCAAGAGGAAGATGGATGATCACAAACCATCAAGCAAAGCTGAACTGTTTGCTTTTTTGCAGAAAGAGTGGTATAAAGTTCCCCAACATCAATGTGAGAAACTGGTGGAGATCATGGAGCCAAAACACATGCAAATCGGGGTTATTCCACCAAATACTGATTTCTTAATGTTATTTAGCTAAAGCATTAACACAATTTGTTTACAAATTATTTACATTTTGTTTTATTTGAGTTCTTAAAGCTCTGCAAATACTGCATGATCTTGGGTTATTTTGATGTGTTGTCATTTCTTTTAAATATACACTCTTTATTGTGGCCAGCCTAAGGCACACCTGTGCAATAATCATGCTGTCTAGTCAGCATCTTGATATGCCACACCTCTGAGGTGGATGGATTATCTCGGCAAAGGAGAAGTGCTCACTAACACAGATTTAGACAGATTTGTGAACAATATTTGAGAGAAATAGGCCTTTTGTGTACATAGAAAAAGATCTTTGAGTGAAAAAATGAAAAATGGGGGCAAAAACAAAAGTGTTGCGTTTATAATTTTGTTCAGTGTATGTATGTATATATATATATATATATATATATATATATATATATATATATGTAGACCGATCAGAGGCCCTAGACTGTATAAAATAAAAGGGCATCAGCCAAATACCAGAAATCTAAATCATATTATTTTTAATTTCATTTCATTGTCTATACCCTCATCCGATCTATCCTCGGGTCAGGGGGAGCCTGTGCCTATCTCAGGCGTCATCGGGCATCAAGGCAGGATACACCCTGGACGGAGTCCAACCCATCGCAGGGCACACACACACACTCATTCACTTAGTTGCATGTTGTTGTGGAAAAATACAAACTAAATGGAAACAAGAGTGAGATCGTACCACGTGCCATCAGGTTTGGTGCTTGGACTGACCCTCATGCTGCCCATGTGCCACTTAGCCAGCGGCATCTCGCTGCGCTTCGGGACGAAGCTGAACGCCCCGTTATTGGTCACGTTCCTCCCTACAGAGTAGAGATATTTCCACTCGGCCCCCCACTGATCGGAATACGGCTCTCCTGTGGTCAGAAGAAGAAGAAGAAGAACATCAGCACTGGTAAAAACACTCACTTTAGTTTATCACACAGGCTCAATTAACAAACTTTCCCTCAATTTACAAAACAGAAACACATTAGGAACAAAGACTAAAATAAATTATAAGGAAAACATTATTCAGCACAGTTTATTTTAATCTTCTTTTTAGCAAATCTCTCAAAACAAAATGTGTTTTATTTCTTTAAAACTCAAAAGCAAGAAGGATGCTTTTGTTCCACTCACCGAACTCGTCATAGCCCCACAGCTCAACGTTAACTCTGTCAGCTTTAATTAGAGATGAATTCCACACCATCAGCAGAACCCCACCCACGCCCGGTGTACCGTAATACTGCCACTGAGTCCCGTTCACCAGGAGGAGCTTGTTCTCCAGACTCAGCTTACTATGGTGCACTGATTAACCCATCACAACAAGCCCATCACATAACATCACGGTGTGAATTGAAATTATTATCAGAAATTAAACAGAGATATGAGTCTGACCTGAGAGCCATCGACCGTCTCGGTTAAAGTATTGTCCATCAGTGGAAACCTTAAACGGGATCCAACCGGATTCGAACAGCAGGGGCGAGATACAGTGACCCACACCGTCTTCATCCACATAGCCCCGAGTTATGGTCTCATTCTTAAACCTACACACACACACACACACACACACCACATTTAGAAAACCATTTCTGTTTAAAAAGTAACCAAACCTAACCAAAAGTCTTGTCTATGATTGAAACCTGCAAATAAATACTAATTTTTTTATTTTTTTCTAGGGTTATCTTATCCATCATCATACATAATACATGTCCAGAAAGTTCTGGAAATCAAAGTTCTGGAAATCAAAGTTCTGGAAAGCAATCACACTTTGGTTCTGATAATATATCTCAAATGTTCCACATCATACAGTATTAAAAGATCCCAGATTCAGTGAGCAGGTAAAGACCGGGTGAGTCGAGAAGCGACCGAGAGGTTATGGGTAAATCTGAAGAAGCTGGAGAGATGCGAGATGTTCACAGCCATTACAACCACTGGGCACAACACAAATCTTAAGGCTATGAGGAAAAAGTCATAGGAATTTGTTAAAAGGTATTGAATGGTGAATTGGAAAAAGATTCTCTGGTCTGATAAGACCAAAAAAATGTCCTTTTCAGCTCTATCACAAAGCACAATGTTTGTCAGAAACCCAACACCGTGTATCACCCTGAGAACACTATCTACACTGTGAAGAATGGTGGTGGTGGCATCACACTATGGAGCTGCTTCTTCAGACTCTCTGAATCTAATCAGAAGACTTTATTATCGCCACACATACATTACAGTAAAGTAGAGATCTTCTAATCAACAACCCAGAGTCTTAACCACCTGAGCTACCACCGAGTAAAGTGTAAAGTTCAGAACAGGCATGTTTAACAATTTCCCACAGTAAAATAGTAAACCCAGACTCTCTTCTTACCTGCAGGTGAGGGTGACGTTCCTGCCAAATATGATATGAAGCAGTTTGAAGTCGGTTCCTCCGAGCAGAGAACCGGAGTGAGGTGAGATCTCCAGGCAGTACTCTTTCACATCTGGGCAGCAGTTCATTAAGTTCTTGCATGTCGGGTGGCAGGAACAGGACGCCAACTTTTCCCCACAGCGACCTTCACAAAAGTGAGCTAGAGGAGGAGGGGGAGGAGTAGGATGGAGAGGAAGAGGTAAATCAGGTGAAAAATACGCTAACCAAGGTCTTTAATAAGAACATCTATAGATACACCTGCTGATTCATGAAGTTATTCTGGCAAGCAGCCAATCATGTGGCAGCAGAGCAAAACAAATCAAGGTCAAGAACTTTAGTTAATGTTCACATCAAACATCAGAACAAGGTTTCAGTGACTTTAAAGCCATGGCTTGGCTGTAGATACCAGACACACTGATCTCCTGGGATTTTCACACAAAACAGTCTCTAGAGTTTACACAGAATGGTGCGAAAAACAAAAAACATCCAATTCTGCAGATGTTGAGAAAGGAGAATGTCCAGACCGGTTTGAGCTGACTGGAACCTATCTAGACTATTATGTTGAGCAGAAAAGCATCTCAAAATGCACAAACCTTGAGGTAGATGAGATAGAACAGCAGAAGAGCACATCAGGTTCCTCTCCTGTCAGCTAAAGCACAGGTTCCAAGCTGAGGTTTGGAAAAAAAACAAAAAAAAATCACCTGTTGGTATTAACAAGCTCATTGTATCCCAAAGAAAGACTTCTCACAACATGACACCACCACCACCATCATCACCACCACCCCCAACATGACCACCACAACCATCAACACCACCATCAACACCAACACAACCACCACTACCACTAACACCAACATCACTATCATCACCTCCACCACAACTGCCATCAGCACCATTACCAACACCATCATAACTACCATCACCACCATTACTGCCACTATCACCATCATCACCACCATCATAACTACCATCACCACCGTTACCACCACTATCACCATCATAACTACCATCACCACCGTTACCACCACTATCACCATCATAACTACCATCACCACCGTTACCACCACTATCACCATCATAACTACCATCACCACCGTTACCACCACTATCACCATCATAACTACCATCACCACCGTTACCACCACTATCACCATCATAACTACCATCACCACCGTTACCACCACTATCACCATCATAACTACCATCACCACCGTTACCACCACTATCACCATCATAACTACCATCACCACCGTTACCACCACTATCACCATCATAACTACCATCACCACCGTTACCACCACTATCACCATCATAACTACCATCACCACCGTTACCGCCACCATCACCATCACCACCATCATCATAACTACCATCACCACCGTTACCACCACTATCACCATCTTAACTACCATCACCACCGTTACCACCACTATCACCATCATAACTACCATCACCACCGTTACCACCACTATCACCATCATCATAACTACCATCACCACCGTTACCACCACTATCACCATCATCATAACTACCATCACCACCGTTACCACCACTATCACCATCATAACTACCATCACCACCGTTACCACCACTATCACCATCATAACTACCATCACCACCGTTACCACCACTATCACCATCATAACTACCATCACCACCGTTACCGCCACCATCACCATCATCACCATCATCATAACTACCATCACCACCGTTACCACCACTATCACCATCTTAACTACCATCACCACCGTTACCACCACTATCACCATCATAACTACCATCACCACCGTTACCACCACTATCACCATCATCATAACTACCATCACCACCGTTACCACCACTATCACCATCATAACTACCATCACCACCGTTACCACCACTATCACCATCATCACCACCACCATCATAACTACCATCACCACCGTTACCACCACTATCACCATCATAACTACCATCACCACCGTTACCGCCACTATCACCATCATAACTACCATCACCACCGTTACCGCCACTATCACCATCATAACTACCATCACCACCGTTACCGCCACTATCACCATCATAACTACCATCACCACCGTTACCACCACTATCACCATCATAACTACCATCACCACCGTTACCACCACTATCACCATCATCACCACCACCATCATAACTACCATCGCCACCGTTACCACCACTATCACCATCATCACCACCACCATCATAACTACCATCACCACCGTTACCGCCACCAACACCATCATCACCACCACCATCATAACTACCATCACCACCGTTACCACCACTATCACCATCATAACTACCATCACCACCGTTACCACCACTATCACCATCATAACTACCATCACCACCGTTACCACCACTATCACCATCATAACTACCATCACCACCGTTACCACCACTATCACCATCATAACTACCATCACCACCGTTACCACCACTATCACCATCATCATAACTACCATCACCACCGTTACCACCACTATCACCATCATAACTACCATCACCACCGTTACCACCACTATCACCATCATAACTACCATCACCACCGTTACCACCACTATCACCATCATAACTACCATCACCACCGTTACCACCACTATCACCATCACCACCATCACTACCATCACCACTACCACCTTCAGTATCATCACTACCACCATTAACATCACCACTGTTACAACTATTACCACCACCATCACCAACACCACCACATCACATCACCATTACCACCACCATCATCATAACTACCATCACCACCGTTACAACTATTACCACCACCATCACCACCACATCA
Organism: Hemibagrus wyckioides; assembly: GCF_019097595.1. Classification (NCBI taxonomy): domain Eukaryota; kingdom Metazoa; phylum Chordata; class Actinopteri; order Siluriformes; family Bagridae; genus Hemibagrus; species Hemibagrus wyckioides. Next base: position 3,519,628 of record NC_080731.1, read on the forward strand.
CATCACATCACCATTACCACCACCATCATCATAACTACCATCACCACCACCACCATCATAATTACCATCGCCATCACCATTACTACCATCACCCTCACCACCACCACCATCACCATCTCCATCCTGAACTGCTGATGGTTCAAAGCAAGTTTGAGGACATGGATTTATGCCGTTCTTTAGACCAGACGGCGTTTTCCTAATCATCTTTTTCCAGTGTGAGAAACTGGACGTGGTTTTCTACTGTTTTAGAAGACCACGTTGGGTTCCTCAAACTGTAACGGCTTTTCTGTTCACTACAGATGGATAGAGCATGTCATTGTGACTTCCTGTCAGCTTTAACCAGTCTGTTCATCCTCCTCTCAGCTCTCTTCAATGATGTGCTTCTGCTGAGTCTTCTGCTGTTGAAGCTCATCCACTGTGCTCTCTGAGATGCTTTTCTGTTCATCACAGTTATATAGAGTTATATAGAGCGGCTGCTGTCACTTTAAACCGGACAACACTCGGGGAACTGGACGTTTTTTTTGTTTTTCACACTATTCTGTGTGTACATCAATTACATCAACAAATTGATTGTGTGTGTGTGTGTGTGTGTGTGTGTGTGTGTATGTCCTGCTCCAAGTGAATCTGGAACTGTGTCAAATATGTTCCAGAAGCTAAATCTATTTCAGGTTAAAGAAAGTGAAGATAAGCAGACTTCATATGCAAAAAAAAAAAAGAAAAAGAAAAAGTAAAAGTAAAAGAGTCACATGACTATAGATTTAATTCATTTCACTAACACTACTTTCTACCTTATATATAATACATATATTAATACTATAATAATAGAAATAATATAATATATTCTACCATATATAACAGATGATATAAACATAATGATTGCAATGAAACACTGACTGAATACCATTTTGCATAGTTAAAGAACTTACAAGTAGATTTTATCCTCAGATAGATAGATAGATAGATAGATACATACATAGACAGAGAGACAGATAGATAGATAGATAGATAGATAGATAGATAGATAGATAGATAGATAGATAGACACATACATACATTAAGTGTCTCTCCTGATGGTGTAAACAAAGGAGAATAACCAAAATTAAAGATGGGTAAAAATTAAAATAAATTAAAAGGAGAAGAAATATTGATCAGAAATTGAACTGATCAGAAGGTACTGTTCAGTTGAGGAATAGAGAAACAGCAGTTAGTTCCTGCACATGTGATCAGTGTGATCTGACACAACATGGCACATGGAGGCAGAAACAAAGCCTAAAGGTCTAAATGAAGTAGTGTGAGTGAAAGAAAGAGAGAGAGAGAGAGAGAGAGAGAGAGAGAGAGAGAGAGAGAGAGAGAGAGAGAGAGAGAGAGAGAGAGAGAGAGAGAGAGAGAGAGTGTGTGTGTGTGTGTGTGTGTGTGTGTGTGTGTACACTCACCTGCAGCAGGTTGTGAGATCAAATCCACTAAAATCAGCACTAAACACAAACTCAGCACTCTGTACACGAACATTTTCACTGACAGTAACTTCACCCAGGATCTTTCTCAATCTATAAAGTACCTCCTCTTCTTCACCCTGGAGCCTCAAACCACATGCAGGAACCGGAAGGAGCTCACTGAGGTTGTCGTGTTTAAGGCATGTTTAATGTCCCTGTAATCCCTCCAGTAGGAGTTCAGATCAGGCGCGTGTGTGTGAGCGCGCACTTTGACTTGAGCCGTGACACTGTGGCAAAGTTCTTCCTGGTAATCATCTACACTCTGATCTAAAACTGTTACTGTTTAACCGCTCAGCGCGTGCAGGAACAACAAACAAACAAACAAATAAACAAACAACTCCATTTAAAATAACAAAAACTCGTAATGTAGCTATGTTCTGACCGACATATTTCTATCTAAACAATATTTTAAACTTTAAAAATTAGAATCAGGTTTGTTTATCTTTGCAATTGTAATTGGGTTGCCAAATCTGTAGGAATAATGCAAAAAAAAAAAAACAACACCGAATGTTTTTCGTTTGGTTTTTTTTCTCCATTCGGGTCTTAAAATAGCTGTAACCGGGCCACAAATTCTTAAAAAAATAAATGAATAAAAAAATACAAACAAACAAACAAAACATCTAATAACAATCCCGGGACTAGCAACTTATTCCGCTTTTAAAACACAATTTTTAGTTTTAGTTATTAACATTAGAAATTCATGTCACATTCTGTAGTATTTCTAAAATTAAGTTAATATATTAATAAATACACATAATAAATTAAATTTATTATTATTATATTATCATATATATACAGCATAACGGAAAAAACGTGGACATGGCAACCCGAGTTCAAGCGAGACTTACTACAAAATTAAAGTTCACTAGTTTACAGCATAATAGCTTGTAGAGAAAACTTTACAGCTACACCGTGTTGGCAAGAGTTTATGCACGTGCACGTGTTTTCTTTAACAGTTACTACAATTAAGTATTTAAAAAATATATATATATATATATATTATAGTGTGGATGCTGATACAAACTAAACTTCTGATTTTTCTACTTATAATAATTTTCTAAATTTTTTCTAAATTTAATTTTGATTTAAGATTTATTTTATCTAATTTCTTGAACAGATCATTTTTCCAAAAAAAAAACATATTTACAGATCAAGTTCCATGTTAATATATGAGCCCTTCTTCGACATAACTTTAACAACTCTCTCATCCACTGACTTTCTACGTCCATGTAGAGTTTCTGCCTGTATTTCATGTGAGGATGTCAGTATTTCCTCCCAGAGCCGCTGTTTTGAGGTATTCTGCTGCTCACCTTCATAGATCTTCCTTTTATGGATGCTCTATAACTTCTCAGTAGGGTTGAGGTCAGGGCATGTTGGTGGTCACACCATGACACTGTCTCTCTTTATTCCTGTAGCAACCAAGGAGTAGATGGTATGGTGTGTGGTCCTGCATGAACATAATGTTATTTACATGTACAGCATTTAGCAGACGCCCTTATCCAGAGTGACGTCCAGTAATCTTATGTATACAACTGAGCAGGTGGGGGTTAAGGGCCTTGCTCAGGGGCCCAGCAGTGGCAGCTCACAACCTTCCTTCTGATCAGTAATCCAACACCTTAACCACTAATCTACTATATACAAAAGACACAATTCTTCTTATTCTTTTTTTATACCATGGCAGGAACTGGCCAATTAGGAACTCCACATATTTTGCTGAGGTCATTTTGACACCCTCAGGAACCCTAAAGTGACCTACCATCTCACTTCCCAATATTCTGACCCAAAACATCATTCCTCCTCATACTTACATCTTGTGCTGCTAATATCATGAACCGCAGCTACGCTAATTCCTTTCAACCTGTTCCTTTTTCTACCCATTCCAAGGCATCTAGAGATTGCGCCAGCTCCAGTAGACCTTCACTGAGAAGAAGTTAACCCTGTGAGGATCCTGAGGCATCCAGAGATGGACCAACTCCCGCTGGATTCTGCTTCGTGAGGATCTGGGTGTATCAAAACAACTCTGCTAACCCTATGTGGACTTCAACAACCTCCTAATTAATACATACACTAACATTCTACATGTGCTGTATCTGCATCACACAACTGACTGTACATGACTGCAGAAAGGACATTGTTCATATCACACTCTCCAGTGTTTAGAATAATTTATATTCACACTCTTCAGTGTCACCCAAATGAGGATGAGGTTCCCTTTTGAGTCCTTGAGGTTCCTCTCAAGGTTTCTTCCTCATACCCTCTAAGGGAGTTTTTCTTTGGGACAGTCGCCTCAGGCTCGCTCACTGGGGATGATTTTGTCTAACATCTAGGACTTTTTGCACTATGTTTTTTGTTTCTTATGTTCTGTAAAGCTGCTCTGAGACAATGTTCATTGGTAAAAGTGCTATACAAATAAAATTGAGTTACTGACATCAGTCTTGTTGGAACAGAGTGGTCATTCACCAAACATCCAGAACTCCATCCATCTGGACCAGATGTCCAGTGTAGCACGGCATTCACGAGTGAATAAAACTGTTTGAAAATTAGTCTTCATGTATTTCTGAGCTCACTGATTGGTTAGGATTGGCCGAAATAAAGCTTTATGCACGACTGCAAGCTTCTGGATGATCCCACATCTAGAGGTTCTTTGGACTCCAGAGACACCAACAGCTTGAAATATCTGTTAAAGCTGCCATTTTCATGTTATTCATTTGCTTGACAGTAATTTTCCTTAATAAGCTTTTATCTGAATTCGTCTGAGCTCCGAATCACACACAAATGTTTCCACAGGTCGATGATCTCTCTTTACTTTCTGCAAAATATCAATCCTTTTAATGCCTTTTGCAAAACATTTCACTCTTTCACTCTACTCATCTTCATCTTCACATGCACTGCATGAAACCGATGGCCTGCTTAATAACCTAGAACAACCTCATTAAGTAAGTTTACCCTTAGTTAATATCAGCTCACAAACTCATTAACACACATAGAGAAATAAACCAAGCAAAAACTTAAACTGGAAAATGAAAACTGAAATGTCCATTTAATTGAAATCCTACTGAAATGTCACTTGCATAATAATTTAGAACGCAGTGCAGTTTATTAGCCGTAAACAAGCCCGCTAGCTATTCAGTGTATTTTAATAAGAGGACACGAGGGAGTGTTTTTCGCTAATTTGCATATTTATGAACCATTGTATTTTTTTTTTTGGGAGAATAGGTCCAAAACCTTTTTTTTTTCTTAAATTTTAAGCATTTTCATTCTATTTATTATTACTTGCTTAGTTCATTTGATTTCAATTACAAAAGTATTATGAAGTGATAAACAAACAATGATAAACTGGAGGTCATCAGCTTCCTGTATGTGATATCTTAATTAAAGAAACAACTCCAGGATAAAACTAAAGACCTAACCATGTTGATTGTGTATTTTAACCCATAACGTGTCTCTTCAGTAATTCGTAAATCCTACTCTTAATATTAAATAAAATAAATTCTACACTTAATGATGGATTACAGTGGAACCTCTGCATACCGATTTCACTGGTTCTGGAGGTGAGTTCTTGAGGTGAAAGTTTGTATTGCGAAACTAATTTTCCCATTAGAAATAATGTAAACGCAGATAATCCGTTCCAGCCACGCAAAAATATGACCAATATTCCCAAGACAAAGCGTATGTAAACTGTATGACTGCTTACAAAGTTCTGACCCAAGCCAAGCTTGGGGTTCGGATCGTTCGTATGCTGAAAATGCTTCGTATGCCGATGCAAAATTTCAATTCTCAAGGTGAAAATTCGTAAGGGAGGGCCTTAGTATGCCGAGGTTCCACTGTATATGATGGTGTAGTTCAGAAATGTAAAGCAGACAAAACAAGACACATCTCGGAGACAGAATTTTTTTTTAAAGATGATAGTGATTTATACGTTACAATAATAATAATAAAAAAAACCACACAGACACAATAATAAGGAGTTTGGTACTCCTAGACAATCCTTTGCACATGTTTATGAGGCTCCAGCTCGCCCTATTTGACTACAATTCTTTCAAGGATCACAGTAACTATATCAAGTTTTTTAACTGTTGTTTACTATTTTCATTTGAAAATTCACATAAAATATTAAAGAAGCAGTTCGTAATGTCGAGGAGGTGTTTATCCGGAACAAACCATATGACTTTAGAAAGAGAACTGAGGGAAAAAAAATGCGAGTCGCAATACTGAGGTGTAACGAGCTCTCGCTAGTTTCTTTACTTCAGTCTTTCTGGCCCTGAAATATGATCTCCGTCTCCCCACCGGCATCCACAAGCGCTTTCTATTGAAAATTCTTTGCTGATGATGCAAATAAAGATCCAACAGAATGTTTGGTGTCAGCTGATGGGCGTGGCTTAGAATTGTTTCACTGGAAACGCAATCCACCTCACAGTTACAAGTTACGAACTGCTCCTTTAATAAGAACGTCGAGGCGAAAGCGAGCACCGGGACATTCCTTACAGTAACAACAAGGTCCGAATAATAATAAGCTACGAATGATTCTACAGTGTCGAGGCGAGAACACTGAGTTTTTCTTCTAAAGCAAAACACGCGGATATACCAGGCTTTACAAATCATTCAGCCCTAATTAGCCGCTAATCACGAGGTATGAGGATTGTCTCAATCTAACAAACTTTGCCTGAAGTTTACTCAACCTGGAATGACCGAAAACGATCCGTTTTACACGTTTGCATTGAAATTCTGTCTTTTTATTCATTGCACAAAGTCTTGCATTGATGGCTCGAGACCAACAGGTCGGAAATAAACCCGTTTCTCAAACACTTGATGCTGAAACAATGGCTTATGAGTCAATGATTAAAGGACACACACACACACAAAACATATTGGACACTTCGTTCCATTTTCAGCAACACAAACGAACAAAACTCGAAACATCACCAACGTAAAATAAAACAAAAACGTTCAGTTTGAATATCCAGACACACCTTATGAGATGGCTCCGCCCACTTTTATTCTCATTTACCCACTACAAATGACTAATAATCTCATTCATCCCACCGCTTCATTTTTTTTTTTTCTCTGTCTGACACAATGCATCATGGGTATTCAGGTATCCGTGGTAGCATGGCAGCTAAGCTACAACCTTGATGCTTGATGCAGGATTTTGTTACTGCTAAATAGACAATAGTGCATCAGGTAGGGAACAGGGAGAGGTTTGTGACAGACGTTTTTAATTCTAATGGGTCTCAATAATAATAATAATAAGAAGAATATTTATAATACCAAACATGGCCCTGTTCTTGACGAATGTAAGATTCACCAATATTTTAATTGTGTTAAATTCTATACCCTGGAATTTTGAAGGCTGGAGTGAGTAGTTGACTGGAAAGGTCCGATAACCCGAGACTTGATGGAAGAAAACCCATCATCTGCAAATAAACCACTGGAGAATGCTCTAGAAGCCTGCAGAGGATGTTTTATTCCTTTTTTAATACATATATATATATATGTATATAATATAAAGTGGCCAGAAGAGACATGGGGTGTGTCCCAATCAGCTCCCTAGTTCACTAGTCAGGAAGTCGGCCATTGTGACTTGTCATACTTTCAACCATAAAATCCTTCCAGTTTGTTCCATTAAAAGAAAAATCCCAAAATCCAGGGAATGTCGATGTTTGTTATGTTCTGATAGATAATTTTGTCTCTAAATGTAAGTAGCTTGTCCTTCCAGTTTGTTCCATAAAAAAAAAAAAATCCCCAAATCCAATAGGCCCAATGGTGGCAGCTTGGCGGTGCTGGGGCTTGAACCCTGATCTTCCAGTCAATGACCCAGAGCCTTAACCACTTGAGCTACCACCACCCCAAAATGACTTAATAGCTGCAGTCTAACGTGAAGAGGATAAAAAGAGCTAAGCGATCCCGTCATCTCTGAGAGTGTCTGTATATCAGTCGTATAATTACGCTGGGGTGGTAAATGATACTGTGTTCAAACTTTCAGCAAATAAATATCTCCTAAACTCACTCCAGCCATAAAGTCTTTTCTTCAGACGAGAGCAGAATTATGTGAAACAGTTTCCGTAATCTAATCTCTTTACGTTTAACAACAAGCAGGTTTGAGATTACGGCTACGGTTAACTTGGTAAAAATCCATGTACGAAAACACGCCTCAGGTCCACTCGCACATAAACAAAGAAAAACTACTAAATATATTCCAGAGACAAAATTCATTACACTGAAAAAAATAGAGAACAAAAACAAAATACTGTCCATGTAGAAATGAAAGCCCAGGGTCAGACACGGTCACTCTGTAACTAGTGTATTAGCAGTGATCTTATTATAGCTCACGTATCTGTACCGATCGGTCAGTCGTAACCTATCATACGGGTCACTGTAGGTGCAGGGTTACTAGCCGTGGCTCTGTACTGTTCCCTGTATCGTGTTTACACTCGTGCTGATTCCCTTTTTAAACCAAATGTTTGGACAAAATCAACTGGAAGACAGAATTTAAACAGTATCTCTACAAAAGAAAGAACGTGACTCCTGATGACCCCGTGATGACCCTGAACCAGACCCCATGTGTTCCCTTTACATCAAGGTTACGTGTAAAGTTTTAAGAAAACGCTAACAAACCACAAACGTTAGCATGAAGTAAGATTAAAAGTCACTGCTGAACACTCGATTCTGATTGGTCAGTTGACTGCATCTCGGTCCGTCGATCAAATCGCAGGTTAGCGTTTCCATAGCGACGGCTCATTCTTTGGATCGAATTTAGTCAAATAAATAAAGTGTCAGTTAACACGATTTAACACGTCATAATGCTCCGGTTTGCGGTTTGCTAACGTTCTCATACAATATCAGTGGAACCTTAACGTATTATATCAGACAGGCTCCTGTGTGTTACGTGACACATACAGCAGAGTTGAAATAAATATGAAAATGACGTGTCAGGATGAGAACTTCTTCATATAAAGATATAACAGCGATAGATAAACAAACAAACAAACAAACAAACAAACAAACCAACCCCAAAACTAAAAAAAAAATATTAGAAAGGAATACAGCAAAATAAAGGCGTGTATTTGGTCTACTAGACATGGGTCTGTGATTCTTTGAGAAATAATACAATATGAAATAAACATCGCCCCACACAATAGTGCCTGCACTTCCACTCATCCACGACGATGGCAGTGACGCTCGGGAACGCTGTTCGGAATAAAAACGGCAGCTGACACAAAGCTAAGCTGAGCTGAAAGGCTAATTTAGCATGTTTGCATTGCTAGCAGGAGAATGTGACTCGTTCCAAATGAAAAAGAATGACATTATTAATTTGAGCTTAGAGATGCTAACTAGCTTCTGATTACAAGATGGCAGAAGTGTTCAGGAATTCCACAGGGAATATTTTCTTATATTTTCTGGACATTTTACAACACACCTCTTGTTGTCTTCCCGTTTTTTTTCTTTTCTTTTTCTTTCAGTGGAACTAGATGGCTAACATGTGCGTTCCTGACAGGGTTTCTTTAGAAGTCATATTCTGGAATGTTTATCTGCTTATTTTAGCTAGCAGGAAACTAACATGAAACAACCTGACAGGATTTCTGAGAGGATTTTTAATCGTAACTCTCGCTAGTCAGGTAAAGGTCAACTAATGCCATAATTCCTGAGAGGATTTGAAATCATATTCAGGAATGTTTATCTGCTAGCTAGCTAACATACAAACTAACGTAACAGGATTTCGGAGAGGATTTTTAATCATAGTGCCTCCTACACGGAGAACTTTTACTAGTACAAGTTTAACTCCTGTCAGAAATCCTGTCGTTAGTTAGCTAGTTAGTTAATAAGCTCATTTGGTAATGCTGGCTAGCGAACAGATTAATATGATCTAATCTGACAGGATTTTAAATCATAACACTAACTAGAAGGAGAATAGTAATTAATGATAGGATTTCTGAAAGGAGTTAAACTTTTACTAGTAAAAGTCATATTCAGGAACGTTTATCAGCTAGCTAGCTAACATGGGCTAACGAGACAGGATTTCTGAGAGGATTTTTGATCATAATGCTGCCGACATGGAGAACTTTTACTAGTACAAGTTTAACTCCTGTCAGAAATCCTGTCATTTGGTAGAAAGTTAGTTAGTAAGCTCATTTGGTAACGCTAGCTATGTAGTGAGCAGGTTAGTATGAGCTAATCTGACAGGATTTTAAATAACACTAGCTAGAAGGAGAATAGTAATTAATGACAGGATTTCTGAGAGGAGTTAATCTTGTACTAGTAAAAGTCATATTCAGGAATGTTTATCTGCTAGCTAGCTAACATATGAAGTAACCTGACAGGATTTCTGAGAGGATTTTTGATCATAATCCTGGCTGCATGAAGAACTTGGATTTCTGACTTTGAATTTCAAGTTAGCTTGTATTAGTAAAAGTTCATTTGGTAAAGCTAGCTAGCGAGCAGGTTAACATGGGCTAACCAGACAGGATTTAAAATCATTACGCTAGTTTCACAGGGAACATCAACTAGAAGTTTTAACTTTTACTGATGTAAGTGTATCTCCAATTGAAAAACCCGTCATTTGTTCATTTGTTAATGCTAGCTGGCTAATAAGTAGGTGATCATGAGCTAACCTAACAGGATTTTAAATCCTAACACTAGATAAAAGAAAAAATGCAACTAATGACAGGATTTCTGTAAAGAATTCAGATTTTCATACATTTTAGCCGCCATCACTAGCAGCTTGCTAAAACAAGCTAAGCTGACAGGATTTCAGATATACAGGATTTTGTTATATTCAGGAATGTTTATCCACTAATGCTAGCTAGCGGTCTAACATGCTATCAGGAGTTTTGAGAGAAATGTAGCTTATTTATAATAGATATTTTAGTAAGCTAATGAGCTTCTTAACATGATCTATCCTGAGAGGATTTAAGTCCTATTCCTGAATAACTGCTTTCTAGCTAGCTGGCTAACATCAGCTGATGATAGAATCTTGCTTCCTTGAGTGAAATCGCACAGGATCGAGCTTTCGACAGAATTTCTGTGAGGAATTTACTCCATAAATGATTATCTGCTACTGCTAGCTAGCTGACTAACGAGTGAATCTGATGGGATTTCCGAGATGGAGTCATAACTGAATTTAAAGTCGTAATAGCTAGCAGGCTAACATGAACTAGTGACCGGATTTTATAAGAGTATTTAAAGTAAAATCGAACAGTTTTATTGACAGGATGTCTGTGAGGAATTAAGTAGAATAGATGATTAGCTCCTAATGCTTGCTAGCTTTGTGAAATCAACAGGATTTCTGAGAGGATTTAAAGTCGTAACTCTAGCTGACAGGCTATCATGAACTAGCGAGGTGCATATTTATTTGGGATTCTTCAGTGCTAGTGCTATCTAGCGTGAGCTGGTGACAGGATATCTCTAGAAATCTATTTTTGAGAAACGTTTTAAAGGTCATACAGAAGCTAGGACACAACGAACACGCTGTGGAAACCGGTTTAGCTTCACGGTTCTCTTTAGCTTTGGCTGCAGGGTATCTCTATCTTGTTGGGGAAGTCAACAAGGGTGAGGTAAAAAGAGGATTGGAACACGACCCTTAATTAGCGAACGTTATGTTTTATATAATCAGCGTTTCTATCAGGAGACGAGAATGTAGCCGTTAATTTACGATAAAGCGCTAGTCTACAACACGTTCGGCGAAATACTTCTCAAATGTAGCACTGAAAGCAAATATCGAGCGTTGAAACATGGACCATTAGATGATCAAAGATCTGAGTGTTCCTCTCAAACTGGTCCATCATGGCGAAAACCAAGGGACGAAAACTAAAGAAAAAGAACGCAATATAGAGGAAAATAAAGGAAGAAAAATCACAAATGCATATTGTACGTCAGTTAAAGTTGTCATTTTGCATCTGGATTGGCTCAGAGCGAGTTTTTGTTCCACCCCCTCCTTGAGCCTTTCAGCAGCCCCTCAGAGTTCCTTCAACATTGCACAGTTAATGTCAGGCTCAGAGCTGAAATCTGAGTCCTGCACTCACTTCTCATCGGGTAGATCCTCAATCCGAGGGAGGGGTTTAAAGGTTAAAGGTCAAGTCGGGTCCCATGGTCGTCCGGTGCTATCCGAGCTGTATCTGTCCTGAGTAAACAGTCAGGAGGAGCATGATGGCGAAACCCGTGAGCAGGCCGGCGTTCTGGATGGCGAAGGTCACGAGGTTTGCGCTTCCTCCAGCTTCCTCTTCCTCACGACTCACTTCGTTCATCTCGGGAAACTGATCGGACACAAAGACGCGTCATGGTTAAAAGCTCGCGGGTTTAAAAGAGTGCTTAAAGGATCAGTTCATTTAATGTACTGGAGAGAGAGAGAGAGAGAGGGAGAGACAGGATTTCTGAGAGGATTTAAAGTCATAGTAGCATGATCTTTTTTATTTAGATACAGAAAGTAATCCACACTCACCATGTCAGCCAGGGCGATGTAGAGGAACATTCCGCCTGCCAGAGCGAAGATCCAGTTTGGTGAGAACTGGTTTCCTGCCAGAATTCCGAATCCCATTCCCAAATAACAGCAGCAGGCTGACAGGAAGTTAAAGAACAGAGCTTGCTGGATGCTCATTCCAGCGTTCAGCAGGATCACAAAGTCACCTGAATACCAGGAGGGGAGAGAGAGAGAGAGAGAGAGAGAGAGAGGGGTGAGGGAGCGAGAGAGCAAGAGAGAGACAAGTGAGGGAAATAAGTGAGCAAGAGAGAGAGACAGAGACAGAGAGGGGTGAGGGAGCGAGAGAGAGACAAGTGAGGGAAATAAGTGAGCAAGAGAGAGAGAGAGAGAGAGAGAGAGACCGACAGACAGACAAAAGAGAGAAAGTGAGAGACATGCATACAGACAGATGGGCAAAGAAGACCGTGAGAGAGAGAGAGAGAGAGAGAGAGTGACAGACAGATGAGATAAAGAATGAGACAGGCATAAAGACAGATAGAGAGAGGAGAAAAATAATGAGAGAGAAAGAAACTCTATAAGTCTGTTGACACATTATACAGTACAGAGAGAAAGAGACAGGGCAGATATGAACATCTTAATTCAAATGTGTCTCAGAAAACGAATGGTTGTCTGTGAGCGCAGGGTTAGCGTGTAAACAGGGTTAGCGTGTAAACAGCGTTAGCGTTTAAACAGGGTTAGCGTGTAAACAGCATTAGCGCAGGCGTTTAACTTCGTATCACAGAAGAACTGTACTGGAATATTAAATTACTACAAACTCAAAACGTTTACAAAGGCATGGTCTCAGTTTACTGTGGTGACGGGAAAACAGACAGATTTACGATAGAGTGAGAGAAAGTGTGTGTGTGTGTGTGTGTTTCTCACCCAGTTCATGAGGAAACTCCTCACACAGGATGGCCACCGATGTGCTGATGCCCTGGAACACCGAGGCAGTGAACGAGGCTCCGATGGCCAAACCATCTATAAAGTTATGGAGTCCGTCACTGAGAGTGATCATCCACGCCAAGGTCCCGATGTCTGAATACGCTCGACCCTTCAACCAGTAACACCCCCCCTGAGTGTCCTGCAGAGAGAGAGAGAGAGAGAGAGAGAGAGACAGACAGACAGACAAAAGAGAGAAAGTGAAAGATATGCATACAGACAAGTGGGCAGAGAGGGAGAGGAGTAAAAGACAGAGAGCAACAGACCGACAAAGAAAGAGACAGACATAAAGACATGGAAAAAGAGAGAGAGAGAGAGAGAGAGAGAGAGAGAGAGAGAGAAAAGAAAGAAAGTGAGACATACAGACAGATGGGCAGATACAGACAGACAGACAGAGAAAGACAGAGAAAAGGGAGAGACAGGCATACAGACAAATGGGAAGAAAGAGACAGACAGACAGACAGACAGATAGGGACCAAGAGAACAAGGCGGACAGACAAGAGAGAGAGAGAGAGAGAGAGAGACAGAGAGAGAGAGAGAGAGAGAGAGAGCGATCAATCATTAATACTAGGACACACAATATTAATAGCTCTGTGTTATCACAGTTTGAATGTTTTTAAGGTCATTATCTGTGTCAAGAAAAGCCAAAAGTGTGAAATGTAGAACCCAAAGAGACTGCATTCCTGCAAATAACGACCTATTTTAATATTTTCAAAATAATCACTTTTATTATTAGTATTAATTATAATAAAGTGGTGAATAAAACGTTGAGCATAAAGGCAGAGGAAGGACACCCGTGTCACTCCCGTTGTTCTGACCTGTGCCGTTTGTCCGGCGCTCAGCATTTTGTCGTCCTCTCTGGTCTCTCCGTCCACCCGAGGCAAGGACATGGCTCCTCCTGCCTCTCCATTCTGCAGCTTCTCCATCACTCCGTCCTCCATATCACCGTTTCCCACTGGGAAATGACTGTGCCCATGTCCTCCCTGGAAGAAAAAAAGATAAAGAAAGAGAGACAGGAATAACTAGCGGCTCTGGTAAAATATCATTGTAGTGGTTGCTATTGACCACAAGGGGGAGGCAACACAACGTCCCTGATACATTCTTCAACAAATCTCCTTCTAGAGCTAAAAAAAATCATGAATCATAATTAATGATATACTTTACACACCTCATACCATGACAGTGTCAACACCATTAAATGTTTCCTATAAGGGGTGTGTCCTTAAAAGACCGTGATTCATTATCTAATGTACAAAAATAAATATTTCCTCTCAGCTGTCATCACCATCACTGTAAACCACACCCTTATTATCCCTTATTATGTGTGTACTGCTATACACCGATCAGGCATAACATTATGACCACCTGCCTAACATTGTGTTGGTCCTGCACTGTGTATTCTGACCCCTTTCTATCAGAACCAGCATTAACTTCTTCAGCAATCTGAGCAACAGTAGCTCGTCTGTTGGATCGGGTCAGCCTTCGCTCCCCACGTGAGTCTTCACTGAGTCTTGGCCGTCCATGACCCTGTCGCCGTTTAATGTCCGTGTTTCCATATGTAATGTCTGTACTTAGACATGTAGTGCCTGTTCTTCCATGTGTAATGCCTGTATTTTGAGGTCTAATGAGCTTTGGGTCATGACCAAAAGGACCGAAAAGGCCGAAATGAGTTTCCTTCTTAGGGTGGTGGGGCGTTCCCTTAGAGACAGGGTAAGGAGATCTGTCACCCGGGGTCAGTTTGGAGTAGAGCTGCTGCTCCTCCACATCAAAGGGGCCAGTTGAGGTGGTTCGGGCACCTGTTTCGGATGCCTCCTGGACGTCTCCCAGGGGAGGTTTGACGGACATGCCCCACCGGGAAGAGACCCCGGGGAAGACCCAGGACACGCTGGAGGGACTATGTCTCTTGGCTGACCTGGGAACGCCTTGGAATTCCTCTGGAAAGGTTGGAGGAAGTGTCTAGGGAGAGGGAAGTCTGCGCATCCCTGCTTAGACTGCTGCCCCTGCGAACCGGCTCCGGATAAGCGGGAGACAATGAATGAATGAATGAATGAATGAATGAATGAATGAATGAATGAATGAATGAATGTCTGTACTTCCATGTGTAATGTCTGTACTTCCATCTGTAATGTCTGACCTCGATGTGTAATGTCTGTATTTCCATACGTAACGTCTGTACTTTGACATGTACTTCCTGTAGTTTGTCGTGTAATGTCTGTACTTCAACATGTAATGTCTGTACTTTCATAACACTTATATATGTAGCATCTTTCCTTTCATATATACCTCCATCAACTCCTCTAACTTTCCATCAGGTCAGTACTTTCATACAGTATATAATGTATGTACTTTTACACATGCTGTCTGTACTGATTTTTCTGTACTCCTATATTATAATACACACTTTTAGTACCGAGTTTTTCTCCTAATTTGTGTGTGTAAGCCTTTCTTTATGCCGGCTAGTCACTAAGTCATGACGTGTCAAAATATGACGTGTCATATTTTAAAAGAAATTCCAGCAGAGTTTTGCAATTGAATGAACCTGAATGGAAACAATTGTCTTTCTGACATGCCCATGTAACCTTTGCTGCTGATGTAGGTGATAGCTCCAGGAGCGTCACCCAAAAAAAAAGTGCGAGTAGCCTTCATACACACACATAACTCTCTGACTGAAGCATTTAGTACATTTATTATTTGAGTAATACTTAAATAAATACCAGACTAACTGGTGGGAAATGTTGGATTAGTGTTTGTTGTCTGGTGCAGACTGAACGAGGAAATGCAAATGAATCTCGAATGAAAGAAAACCCTAATGAACTATATTACTCTGACTTGGAGCAAACATTCCTGAGTCAGTGGAATATCACCACTTTTATTTGTTCTGCTCTCTCCTGTTAGACAGGTTTCACCGCTGAGAGAGAGAGAGAGAGAGAGAGAGCACACACCCACCACTCGGAAACTACTGACGTGGTGCATGAGAAAACTGGAAGGGAGTTCAAGATAAATAATGAAAAATCAGTTAAAAATGTATTTAAAAGTTTTCCGTTTAGTAAAAAATAAATAAATTAATTAATTAATTAAAGAAATCAATTAATTAATAAAAAAAATATAATATTAATAAAATTAATATTAATTTAATTTTACAATTATATAAAATTAAAATAATAATAATAATAATAATACTGACGCCACTATTCAATTTTCTTTTTTATATTAAAATTGTCTATTTATAATTTTCCTGTTAAAAAAAGAAAAAATATTTTATTTTCTAATATAATTACCCTTATATTTGTTGTGTTAATAACTAAATAAATAAATATTATAAATACAAATATATAATTTATAAATAAATAAATAAATAAATAAATAGTCAGTGGTAGAGTTATTATAATTTAAAAATTATTGATTTCATTATATATATATATATATATATAATTAAACATAATTAATGATGTAGTATAATAATAATAATAAACATTCTAAAGATAACTATATAAATAATAATAAAATAATATATTAATATTAGTAAAAGTAATAGAATAAATATTCTTTATTCATAAATAAATAAAAATAATAAATATCAACAATAAGATTTGATAAGATTTGTCTAATGCTTGCTCACATTTTGTCCATTTGTTGTTGCTGTTTGTAGTTTGTTGTTATTTGCTCCTATCCTACTGCACTGATTGTCCTCATTGGTTGAGTAAAGTATATTTAAACGTATTTTATTTTATTTTTATTAAAAATAAGAGACATCTAAATACAACAGTTCAATTTCATCACTACATGAGGATGACCAGAAGGGTTTGAGATCGAATCCCCACGTCTCTCTCTCACTCACCCTGTGTTTGGGTTTGAGGATCATCTTGAGGACTTTCTCCGTGAAGAAGAACAGATAGAAACCTCCGAAGACGACGGCGGATTTGGACACGTAGTACGATTCCATGGGGTCGAACCCAAACGCCTGCACAGAAAGAATCAAGTTTACTTCTGGAAAAAAAATAAACATTTATTAGCTAGATTTTATCTAGTTATTCTAACACAGGAATATCAGACTCTAGGGCTGGGTCTCAAATCAGGTCTCATGTGATTATAATATGAATATAAATATATGCATTTATCAGTAGCACCTGATGTGTGTAGGTTAGTGATCAAGCTACTGATAATTATTTTAATGGTGTGTAAAATAATAATAAAAAGAAATTCTTCATTTTTTAAATTTTCTACATTTATTCCCTATATTTATCTATAGCAAGTTAACAGTATATTTGATAAATGTTCAAAAAATAATTTATATAAAAATATATAAATAATTTTATAATTTGCCAGGATTGTATTTAGTTAGAATTTATTTATAAATAAATAAATAAATAAAATAAATAAATAAAGGTAGAAAATACTAACAACTCCATTAGGCTACTCTTACAGCTGTCTCATATACAAAAAAAACCACACTAAAATTACTTTTAAAAAATCTAACAAAAAAATAAAAGAAAAAATTCATTAATAATTTATAGTTACCTATTTTAAACACACCAAAGAAACGGCTCGACCAAACATGCTAACACAGCTAACAGGGTACGGAAACTGATAGCTACCAATTAGCATACCTTAATTCACATATATCAGTGTTAGCTGTGTTAACATTTTTGTCTTTCGAATAAAAATAAAAAAAGTCAGAGATCCAGATCAGCTAACAGTTTGTTTGCTGTACATTTTGTCTAATTTCCAGATTCCTGAGATTCACAGTGAAGGCTGATCTGGGATTTAACAGCTCCTATCCTCGCCAGGCTTCCCCCATTCCGATCAGCGGCTCTAATTAAACCGAGGTTGATTAGGACATGCAGATAAACCCAGAGCAGATCCTTGGAAAATTGAAAATTGTTGAATTTCTAATTTGAATTTTTGATTTGTAATTTAAAAAAATGAATTTGATTTAAAATTAGACACAGAAATCAATTTTACAAATAATTTAAATTAGGGATGTGTATATATTTAGATATATTTTTCCCCACTCATCGTAAGATGCAGCCACGTTCTTCTATTTAAAGGTTTTAGATGTTCTTTGGCTGTGGAGAGAACTGGGTGGGAAAATCCTGGAGTCCACAGCAGCACTGGGAGAAAATATAAGAAGTTCTACACTGCGTTATATTTAGCCAAAACTTTCCCAAGCCACCATGTTCATGAGTTTATTACTAAAAGTAACGACGCACCTTTAAAGACAAGTACAGTAGTGTTTACACTAAACACTGACTCCAGTCTCAGTGGTTTCATTTGTTTATAGTTAACAACTTACTTTAACGAACGAAACCATGAAACCATTACAAGTTGCAATATCAACGATTACACCGATCAGACATAACATTATGACCCCTGAGAGGTGAAGTAAAGACTGATGATCTCCTCATCATGGCACCTGTTAGTGGGTGGGATATATTAGGCAGCAAGTGAACATTTTGTCCTTAAAGTTGATGTTAGAAGCAGGAAAAATGGACAAGTGTAAGGATTTGAGCGAGTTTGATGAAGGGCCAAATTGTGATGGCTAGACCACTGGATCAGAGCATCTCCAAAACTGCAGCTCTTGTGGGGTGTTCCCGGTCTGCAGTGGTCAGTATCTATCAAAAGTGGTCCAAGGAAGGAACAGTGGTGAACCGGCAACAGGGTCATGGGCGGTCAAGGTTCATTAAAGCATGTGGGGAGTGAAGGCTGGCCCGTGTGATCTGATCCAACAGACGAGCTACTGTTGCTCAAATTGTTGAAGAAGTTAATGCTGGTTCTGATAGAAAGGAGTCAGAATACACAGTGCATCATAGTTTGTTGTGTATGGGGCTGCAGAGCTGCAGACCAGTCAGGGTGCCTGTGCTGACCTCTGTGCACTTCTGAAAGTACCAACAATGGACACGTGAGCATCAGAACTGGACCACAGAGCAATGGAAGAAGGCCTGGTCTGATGAATCATGTTTTCTTTTACATCACGTGGATGGCCGGGTGCGTGTGTGTCTCTTACCAGGGGAACACATGGCACCAGTATGCACTATGGGAAGAAGGCGAGCCGGCGGAGGCAGTGTCCTGCTTTGGGCAATGTTCTGCCCAACATTGTTTCTGGGAAACATTGGGTCCTGCCATCCATGTGGATGTTACTTTGATATGTACCACCTACCTAAGCATTGTTACAGACCATCTACACTCTTTCATTGAAACAGTATTCCCTGATGGCTGTGATAGCACACCTTCAGGGATCCACTGGAGTCCATGCCTCGACGGGTCAGGGCTGTTTTGGCAGTAAAAGTGGGGACAGACATGATATTAGGCAGGTGGTCATAATGTTGTGGCTGATCGGTGTATTTGTTTAACTACAACAAACAGCAGTTCCAGTGACTGAGCGGTTGCTATAGAAACGGCAACGTACTAAGACAGGAGCGTGAATATAAACCTGCATTAATATATATCTTCTGACCAATCAGAATCCAGAATTCAAGAACGACATGGTATAAAGATGGACCAGAAGAGAGGAAACGTTTCGGAGGCGGAGTCACTGGTCATTAAAGAAACCTTAGAAACCTGGCCTTGTGTTAATCGAGTGAATGGTGTTCTTTTAATATTAGAAGTAGAAGAAAACGGGACGTATTTCCTGTTCATGGCAAATCACACACACACACACACACACACACACACACACACACAGTCATACTCCTTTAATATAACCGGTGGAAGTGAACTCTACCTCAGGGATGAGCTGAAAGAGAGCGTTGGAATAAAGTGTGCCGATGGCCAGAGCTATGAAGTAGAGCAGCAGCCGTTTGTAAAAGGTTTTCCTCATGAACGGCACCACACTGGCGCCGAGCAGCGAACACAGCGAGATCACCGTAACACACACGAACCCGTAACCCCACACTGAACCCACGCAGGCCGGAGGGGCACAAGACCAGAGAGAGAGAGAGAGAGAGAGAGAGAGAGAGAGAGAGATTCATTAGTGTGGTTACAGATTTTTAGAGCATTTCTGAGACCTTAAGGGAGAAGAGAGAGAAAAAATAATTTGTTAGATTTGAATTAAAAATCCCGGTCATCAGATTCTCGCATGATCAGATCACACATTCAGTGACGTCTGTCATTCCAAGAAATTCAGCCGTATTTTCCAGACAGAATTAAGATATCATGTTTCCCAACATATTTTTTCCCCTAGTCTATTTTTTTTTTTTGGCTTTTATTATATATTTATTTGTTTTTTTATTTATTTGTTTATATATTTAATTGGTTTTTTTTGTTTATTTATTTATTAATTTGTTTATTTATTTATTTTTTTGCATTTATTTCCCCCACAAGTGTCCTATAGAAGCCTGATCTGGAAAATACGGCACGGTCCTTGATTTCACCGGCACTCATTAGAAATGCTGTTGTGATTGAAAACCTTAAAGAGAGAATTGTTTATTATAATGTAAATAAATAAATAAATAAATAAATAAATAAATAAATAAATAAATAAATAAATAAATAAATAAATAACAACAAAAAGACCTTAGTTTTTAAATGCACCAGTAAACAAATACAACCTGCTTCCTCTTCATTCTTTCAGTCATCCCTCAGGCTACACTCAGTCCATCAATGTACCTTTCCTCAGGCCACAAACACACACACACATACGCATGATCTCACACACACACACAAAACGTCTTTCCCATGCTCTCCCCCCGTAACACACACTCAGTCGTCCCTCAGAGCAGACGTAAACACACCTCAGGCTATGTCGAACCCTGATATTTTAACTGAAACACACACAGACACACACTCACACACGCTTCCTCAATCATTCTCCCAGGAACACGCAGCACTTCATTACCTCTGTTAATGAGGGGATTCGAACCTAATCAGCCCTGAATGAATGAAGTCTGTTTTCATGAATGTGAGCTCTATATTATTACCGCCCTGTTTCTTAGGACTTTTTTTCTCTGAAGAAATCTTAACTAAATCCGATGCTAAACAGTGCTCCAGTTAACAATCAAGAACGATCATTGCTGGTAAATAATGCTCCATTCAACAAATAAGGACTAAACCTCCTGCTAGATAATGCTCCATTTAACAGATAAGGACTAAACCTCTTGCTAAATAATGCGCTGTTCTAAAAAAAAAAAAAAAAAAGTGTTGTAACCCTGCTGCTAAATAATGCTCCATTTAACAAATAATGACTCAACCTGTTGCTAAATAATGCTCCATTTGACACATGGGAATGTAAACCACTGCTTTAAGATTTAAGAAAGTGACCCAAAAAAAAGTCTGCAGTTGACCTACATTACTCAATCAGGAAGAGAAAGAGGGAAGAAGAGAGTGGAAAAATGTGAAGTAAGCAAGAAAATAGCAAGAATGCAAAAAAAATTAGAAAAAAGGTGAAATAGAAAAAAAAGTCAAAAAAGAAAGACAAAAAAGAAAAAGAAAAAACAGAGAAAGAATGAATAAAGAAAAACAGAACAAAAGCAAGAAAGAATAAAAGGAAAAAACAAACAAAGGGGACAAAAGAAAAAAAACAAACATTGAAATAAAAATATTGTACATAAGCTCATATACAAACATTTTAATGAATCAATAAAAATGTGAAAATAGAGAAAATCTGTGACATCGTCAGATTCTGGTCAGATTCCCAGTGATTTCAGATCTCTGATCCGCGTGATAAACAGATTTCCAGTTTCTGTGATATGAGGAAATAAAATAATCAAAATAAAATGTTCTTCCTCGGTTATACAGCAGCGGCGGCGGATGGAGCCCAGTATTACCTTATCGTGTGTGTGTGTGTGTGTGTGTG
Source organism: Hemibagrus wyckioides (assembly GCF_019097595.1). Classification (NCBI taxonomy): domain Eukaryota; kingdom Metazoa; phylum Chordata; class Actinopteri; order Siluriformes; family Bagridae; genus Hemibagrus; species Hemibagrus wyckioides. Next base: position 3,541,301 of record NC_080731.1, read on the forward strand.
TGTGTGTGTGTGAGAGAGAGAGAGAGCGTGTATACTGGACCTCCGGCAGCAGCTGGAAGACGGCAGTGGAGAAGAGCGTCCCGATGGACAGAGCGATGAAAAAGACGAGGACTCTGCGCATGAATCGTGTCCTCATCAGTGGCACCACAAACACACCGGTCAGAGCGAACAAACTGACTACAGTCACACTGAGCACAGCAAAACCCCACACTGGACATGCACACACACACACACACACACAATTTAGACACAAAAAAACACAAACAAAATCAGCAACACACACACACAGTGTCAGCTTTGACCATCTGTGTGATATTTAGCTTCAGTAAAGTAAGTATATGAACAAACGATAGCAGAAGCCCCAGAATGGACAGAAGACCACAGCTGGGCAGAAGCACTAATGATAAGAGGCTCCAGCATAGGCAGATGATCCTGGTTTAGAAGAAGCCCAAAGGTCCCCATGTTAGGAAAAGGGTCCCAACATGGCCCAGGTTAGAAACAAAAAAAGCCCCAGATGGGCAGAAGCCCCAAAATGGGCAGAGATTTACAGAGGGTCAGGAGCACACAAATGGGTAGAAGCTCCTAAATGGGCAGGAGCTCCAGGTTAGGAAGAAACTTAAAGATGTGCAGACACTCCATGAGGGACAGAAGCCCCACAGTCGGGCAGGAAGTCCCGCAGATGGGCAAGAAGCCCCCCTAGATAGGCAGAAGCCCCCAACCCCACCCAGATGGGCAGAAGCCCCCAGATGGGCAAGAAAACCCCTGGTGAGAAAAAAGTCTAAAGATGACACGAGGCCACAAAATAAGCAGAAGCCCCAGAACTTTTCAGGAAGGGCAAAAGGGCAGATTCATCTAGTCTCTCCACTTCCTCCTCTATCCTCTCAGTTTGTTGTTGAGTCACTTTACACATTGCCCTACATCCTGATGATCCTCCCTCAGTCCTCTCTGTCCTTCTCTCTGACCTCCTCTCCCTCCCCCACTCTCCCTAGGTGGACAGCGAGGGTAGAGACGCTGCCTCGAGGCGAGGCAAGAGCTCTGCTCTGAAAATAAGCTGGAGTTTACAGGCTGCTCTACTCTGGTAGGCTGAATCAGAATGAAACTAACTGAAAATTGTAGATCTTGGGTGGAGTTTCTCTTCCACTCTGAATAGTTTTGGTGTTAAGCTGCAGGTGTCCAGGGTTTTGCCCCATTACTGTGAGGTTTACAGCTCAAACCTCCATCAGGGTGACTCTGGACAATCACGAGCTCATGTATACAGCACAGGGAAAGTTATGTGCTTTAAAAACAATACACAAACATTGTGCTGAAAATCTCAGAGCACACACACTGCCCACATAATTATTACCTTCCCCTCTGTCTAGCCAGCAGCCACCACAAAACACGGACTCTTCTCTGGTCTCGTTTCAAACCTGCCTTTTTATATCTCTGGCCTAAATCGTGGCTTCTGGCAAACTTCCTAAACATTTCTCCCGTCTACGCCGAGCCCCAGGGGCTGCGACATGGAGAATATAAGCTTTAGAACGTCTATTTTCATTGACATATTATTTGTTTATTGCTAAAACATTTAAATGAGCAGCACTGCAGCGTCACAGCCTCTCTCTCTGGTTCTCTATCTGGCAGCCAATCAGAGTGAACCAAGTATGATTAGCAGCCAATTATATTCGAGAGGAGGTGGGGCTTGATGTTAAAATGATCTGTTTTATTTGTACAGAGCTTTGTAACAATAAGCTACACTGTACTTCAGATTACTTACGAAGAAGAGAATAGATTTGAGTGGAAATATACAAATTTAAAACACACACACACACACACACACAATATATATATATATAAAACATAAAAAACATATAAATAATAATAAAAATAAATATCTTTTTTTTTTACTACAATACTAAAAATAAAGTTGAGTCCAAAAATGTTCACACTCTCTGCCCCCCATCATTTTTGGTGAATAAAGAAAACTAAAATAGTGCAAAACAGTTTCTGGTATATAAAACAACCAAAAATATTAATCTATAACTCTAATTAATCGAGAATAAACCAAACACAAAATTGTAAAATGACTTATAAAAAATTCTCCAAGAAGGTAAATGTGCAATGCCGGCGTATCAAAACAAGACAACAATGTAATATAAGATTTGATCAGTGAAAATAAAACTTAAGGTAATGCTTTAAAATTTATTTTGTCGAATTTGTTTTTTATAATCTCTTGTTAATTAGAAGAGATATGATATTGGATCTTTGACCTAGGTTTGATTTCCCATTTAAAATAAATTAACTAATAAATGATTGATCTAAACTCCATATGACATGCTTCCCTTCTTTTTTATATTATTATTATTATTATTATTATTATTATTATTATTATTATTATTATATTTTAGTGTAAAAATGGTGGCTGCAATTGTCTTGTCATGATCTGTCAGGAAAAAGGTAAACGTGTAAGTAGTGAGAATGTAGGATGATGTGTGTCAAAGTTTTATTTTCTTCAGTTCCTGTATCCAAATTCATGACACGCATCAGCGGCTCAGTAGAGGAGGGGGAGGGGCATGTGGGATTGGGGCGGGACATGTGGGACCAGGAATGGGACATGTGGGATCAGGGAGGGGACATGTGGGATCAGGGAGGGGACATGCGGGACCAGTAACGGGGCATGCCGGACCAGGGACGGGACATGCGGGATCAGGGAGGGGACATGCGGGATCAGGGAGGGGACATGCGGGATCAGGGAGGGGACATGCGGGATCAGGGATCAGTTTTATTTTCTCTGAAATAAAAACTTAATAATATAAAATGATGTTTTCATGTGTATATTTATCGCTGTATATATCTTATCACTGTACATTTGGAAAAATCATTAAAAAAATTAAAAAATAAATTAAATTAAAAAAACAACAAAACCTATAGTGACATTGAAAGATTACCATAGAAACTGGACAATAAAAGGTCACCATAGTGCCATGAGAATGAAATGTTACCGTAGAGACATTACCATAGCAACACAACAATGAAATGTTGCCATAGAGACAGGACACTGTAACATCCCCACAGAAACAGGAGAAGTGAAACATCAGCAATAAAATGTTACCCTGGAAATCAGGAGAATAAAACTGTTTCCATGGTAACACAACAATGAAACTTTACCATTGAGACAGGACAATGAATCATTTCCATAGCAACACAACAATAAAATGTTATGACAGAGACAGGACAAAATAAAGGTTACCATGGCAACAGATCAATCAAATGAAATACCATGAAGTCCTGCTGAGGGAAAGATCATCATGCAAACAGGATAATGAAATGATGGAGTTACATTATTATTATTATTATTATTATTATTATTATTATTATTATCATCTTTAGAAATGCTAGATCATTAATCATTTCTAAGAGGTGTGTTCTCTTCCTCTCTTACCTTCAGCGTTGGACGGTTTGGCGCTCGGTTCCGGTTCCTGGTTCTGTTCACCTCGACACGATCCAGAGTCCAGCTGCTGCAGCATGGCGGGACAGAACTCCTGCAGGCCCAGCCCGTCTAGACGGGACTTCTCGCTCAGACCGTGAGCCGCCAGAGTGCCTGCGGGTAAACACTGAAAGAACACACACACACAAGTATTACAAATAGAAAGCTTCTCCCTGCACCTGTCACTCCATCAGCATTACACTCCCAAAACATTTTCTTCTTCTTCTTCTCATACCACAGAGATGGGAATTTTTATTTACTAAACAACAGCACATGGTAATTTTTAGCCATTTATAGCTACATTCCATGTGGTGGAACAGCAGTGGAATTCAGAGCATATGCTGTAGAGAACATCAGGGTGGTTCTCCGTTCACGTGCAGTCTCCTCGTTACCGTGATGAACAGACGACATCATCGGGGTAGATAAAAGTGTTAAAAATTCCCATGTGGAAGAATTAAAGAGTAACAAAGCTTCTAAATTTTCAAATTTTCACTTCATGATCAGATCAGATGCTGATGTTCCTTAACCACAGTGTGATATTTTTAACTAGAAATTAAAGCAGCAGTGATCAAACAGATTTATTTTTAATTGTTTTTCACATTATACTAAATGGATAAATGAAGGATAAATGAACTGTGCACTAACGCAGACATTTTTACATCAAATGTACAACACCACCAACAATATACAACTACAGAACTGAATGGTGTCCTGGCTTGGGCTTGGTCTTGGACAAACAAGGAAACCACTTCACCGTGAGCCAAAAGTGTGATTATATTCTGGGAAAGACGAATCGAGCACAAGGAGGGGACAAAAAGTGCAAAAAAAACGCTGTAACACACTGTAAGTCCCTGGTGCTGAATATATTATATATATATATATATATATATATATATATATATATATATATATATATATATTATATATATATATATATATATATATATATATATATATATATATATATATTATATATATATATATATATATATATATATATATATATATATATATATATATAGAGAGAGAGAGAGAGAGAGAGCGCTATTTCACTTTAATTATTCAGCTAGAAATAAATAAAAGACCAATTTTTATCGACGAGAAAATTATATCCATGAGGTTAAACATTAAAAGTTGAAAAGATTAAACACAAAAAAAAGAAATAATAATTTAATAATAATTTAATAATTTAATAATAATAATAATAATAATTGTTTTCAAAAAGTAATAATAATTAAATAATTTAAAAAATAATTATAAATAAATAAATCGATAAATAAATAAAATAATTAAATAAGAAATGAAGACTTTAACCTTGATTTTAGAGAGGGGGGCACAAACTTTTGCACCCTAATTCATATCCACATGCAAACACCACTGAACTTCAAAAAAAAAAAAAATATCACAAAACATTTTTTTTTCCATTTCATAGAAATGTACCATATCTTCATCTTCAATTTACTTTGTTTTATTTTGTTTTGTTTCATTTTCATTTGTTATTTTAATTAATTAATGTACTTTATTTTAATTATTTATTGTATTTTATTTTAATTATTTATTTATTGTATTTTATTTTATATGTTTTTTATTTTATATTATTTTATTTTATTTATCTATTTGCTTGGAGAAAATAAATAAAAATTAAGTAATCAAATTAGATAAAAGATGGGAAAAAAAATCATATTAAATAACACCCCCCCCGCCCTTCCCAGTTTTATCTGAGGGTCGTTATTCCTCCACTATGGCTTTCAAGCATAAAAATTTCAAGCATCTAAAGCAACTAAAACCTCCCGTCTCTCTCCTTGTCTCCTTGTCGACTCGTGACCTGGTTTTCACATAACAATCGCTTATGGCTTCTTTTTCCTCTGAGAAGAATTCAAGAAATTCCAGTCGGTTTGACTTTCGCTGGTCATCTGACAACATCCCTGACGGCGTGTTTGCTTCGTTAATTAGCTCAGGCAAATCAGCAGCATTCATTATCACTAAAATATATTTACTGTGTCATTAGTAAATCCTGGTGGTGGTGATAGTGGTGGTGATAGTAGTGGTGATAGTAGTGGTGATAGTAGTGGTGATAGTAGTGGTGGTGGTGGTGGTAGTGGTGGTGGTGAGGATGATGGTGGGGGTAGTGGTGGTGATAGTAGTGGTGGTGATGGTGATAATGGTAGTGATGGTGGTGATGGTGGTAGTGGTGGTGGTGATGGTGATAATGGTAGTGATGTTAGTGGGGGTGATGATGGTAGTGGTGGTGGTGGTAGTAGAGGTAGTGATGGTGATAATGGTAGTGATGGTGGTGGTGGTGATGACGGTGGTGGTAGTAGTGGCGATAGTAGTGGTGGTAGTAGTGATGGTGGTGGTGGTGGTGGTAGTAGTGGTAGTGACTGTGATAATGGTAGTGATGGTGGTGGTGGTAGTAGTGGTGATAGTAGTAGAGGTAGTGATGGTGGTGGTGGTAGTAGTGGTGGTGGTAGTGGTAGTGGTGATAATAGTGGTGTTGGTAGTGGTGGTGGTGGTGGTAATAGTGGTGGTGGTAGTGGTAGTGGTGATAATAGTGGTGGTGGTAGTGGTGGTGGTGGTGGTAATAGTGGTGGTGGTAGTGGTAGTGGTGATAGTAGTGGTGGTGGTGGTGGTGATAATAGTGGTGATGGTAGTGGTAGTGGTGATAATAGTGGTGATAGTGGTGGTGGTAGTGGTGGTGGTGGTGGTAGTGGTGATAGTGGTGGTGGTGGTGATAGTGGTGGTGGTAGTGGTAGTGGTGATAGTGGTGGTGGTGATAATAGTGGTGATGGTAGTGGTGATAGTGGTGGTGGTGATAATAGTGGTGATGGTAGTGGTGGTGGTGATGGTAGTAGTAGTGGTGATAATAGTGGTGGTGGTAGTGGTGATAGTAGTGGTGGTGGTGATAATAGTGGTGATGGTAGTAGTGGTGGTGGTAGTAGAGGTAGTGATGGTGGTGGTGGTGATGGTAGTAGTAGTGGTGATAATAGTGGTGGTGGTAGTAGTAGTGGTGATAATAGTGGTGGTGGTAGTAGTAGTGGTGATAATAGTGGTGATAGTGGTGGTGGTAGTGGTGATAGTAGTGGTGGTAATAGTGGTGGTGGTAGTGGTGATAATAGTGGTGTTGGTAGTGGTGGTGGTAGTGGTGATAATAGTGGTGGTGGTAGTGGTGGTGGTGGTAATAGTGGTGGTGGTAGTGGTAGTGGTGATAATAGTGGTGGTGGTAGTGGTGGTGGTGGTGGTAATAGTGGTGGTGGTAGTGGTAGTGGTGATAGTGGTGGTGGTAGTGGTGGTGGTGGTGGTAATAGTGGTGGTGGTAGTGGTGATAGTGGTGGTGGTGATAATAGTGGTGATGGTAGTAGTGGTGGTGGTAGTAGAGGTAGTGATGGTGGTGGTGGTGATGGTAGTAGTAGTGGTGATAATAGTGGTGATGGTAGTAGTAGTGGTGATAATAGTGGTGGTGGTAGTGGTAGTGGTGATAGTAGTGGTGGTAATAGTGGTGATAGTAGTGGTGGTAATAGTGGTGGTGGTAGTGGTAGTGGTGATAATAGTGGTGGTAATAGTGGTGGTGGTAGTGGTAGTGGTGATAGTAGTGGTGGTAATAGTGGTGGTGGTAGTGGTAGTGGTGATAATAGTGGTGGTGGTAGTGGTGGTGGTGGTGGTTATAGTGGTGGTGGTAGTGGTAGTGGTGATGGTAGTGGTGATAGTAGTGGTGGTGGTGATAATAGTGGTGATGGTAGTAGTGGTGGTGGTAGTAGAGGTAGTGATGGTGGTGGTGGTGATGGTAGTAGTAGTGGTGATAATAGTGGTGGTGGTAGTGGTAGTGGTGATAATAGTGGTGGTGGTGGTGGTTATAGTGGTAGTGGTAGTGGTGATAGTAGTGGTGGTGGTGATAATAGTGGTGATGGTAGTAGTGGTGGTGGTAGTAGAGGTAGTGATGGTGGTGGTGGTGATGGTAGTAGAGGTAGTGATGGTGGTGGTGGTGATGGTAGTAGTAGTGGTGATAATAGTGGTGGTGGTAGTGGTAGTGGTGATAATAGTGGTGATAATAGTGGTGGTGGTGGTGGTTATAGTGGTGGTGGTAGTGGTGATAGCAGTGGTGGTGGTGATAATAGTGGTGATGGTAGTAGTGGTGGTGGTAGTAGAGGTAGTGATGGTGGTGGTGGTGATGGTAGTAGTAGTGGTGATAATAGTGGTGGTGGTAGTAGTAGTGGTGATAATAGTGGTGGTAATAGTGGTGATGGTAGTGGTAGTGGTGATAGTAGTGGTGGTGGTGATAGTAGTGGTGATGGTAGTAGTGGTGGTGGTAGTAGAGGTAGTGATGGTGGTGGTGGTGATGGTAGTAGTAGTGGTGATAATAGTGGTGGTGGTAGTAGTAGTGGTGATAATAGTGGTGGTAATGGTGGTGGTGATAGTAGTGGTGGTGGTAGTGGTGGTGGTAGTGGTAGTGGTGATAGTAGTGGTGGTGGTAGTGGTAGTGGTGATGATGATGGTCACTCACTCACACTCACACTCACACACACACACAAATCAGGACCTGGATGGTGTATATTGTGAATGTCTCACCGTGTTGTTGTCGTTGTTGTTTTTTGTGGGCGTGGTCTCCGTTGTCGTCTCGGGCGTCTTCTCCACGCTCTGCTCCGTGCCGAGGTGAGCGAGCAGTGACCGGAGCTGGGGCACCGAGATGGTCCCGTTCTCTCCATATCGGCTCAGCAGATCCTGCAGGATTACAGCAGGAGAGAGCGCCGCCTGACCTCTGACCTCTCTCAAAGGCCAACATAGCAGGCCAAGGGACAGGGTAAGGGCAAAGGTCAAGGTCAGCTGACTGCAGCCATCACGGGCTGAGGTGTGAGTCATGACTCTGTAGGATCTGTAGAGACAACAAGACGTTCAGATCTTTTAGTTTTCAAACTCAGAATAAAATTCGGTTTTAATTTTAAATTAGTTTTTAATTTTTAACGACATGCCAGGAACAAGGGATATCTTCATAGCAGGTGCTTAAATAAATAAATAAATAAATAAATAAATAAATAAATAGAAAGAAAGAAAGAAAGAAAGAAAGAAAGAAAGAAAGAAATTGATGAATAAATGAATTAATTCAAACATGAATAAAATATGTAAAAGTAAAATTGATGAAAAAATAAATAAAATAAAATAAAATAAATAAATATTTAATAAATAAAAAATATATAAATATAAATAAATAAATACAGGGCTAAATGGCTACACGGCACCAAAACACCTCAGGGCTGAAACACAACTGGTGTTTAGTTGATTCAACATGATTTCTCTCTCTGTCTCTCTACACACACACACACACACACACACACACACACAGATAGATACACACTTAGATACACACACACACACACACACACACACACACAGATAGATACACACTTAGATACACACACACATACATGCACATAATTACATATACACTCTCCCAAAACACACATACACACACACACACAATTCCAGGATTATCATATGGTTGGTGTTTAGCCTTCTGACTGATTCAGCATCATATTACTCTCTCTACACACACACACACACACACACACACACAGACACACACACACAGGTATTAAAAGTCTTTGAGGATTATAATATCTCCATCACAAACATTTCTCCCTGCAGGACTGCTCACTGCTCATGCTGGAGATGATGTTTACTTTTCCAGCGTTTCCACATCCTCATGTTCCTCAGTGTGGGAACTGACACTTCTTTCCAATCTACCAGCAAGTGATCAGTAATGTCTACAAAATCATCTAATAAACATTTAGTTAAAATAAAGAAGAACAGGAGCTGGTGTTCCAGTCTGGTCCTGAGAGGAAACTGGGACTGACCTCAGGGTCTACTGGGACACCACGCTGTCATGGAGCTGAACCACTCCAGAGGAAACAAACACCGAGCAACGGAACAGAGACGAGGAATAAAGTACATCTGCCCGGGGGGGTTGGGGGGGGGGTAGAGACACACACAGAGTGTGTGTATGCGTGTGTGTGTGTGTGTGTGTGTGAACGCAACACATGTGCCTTCGTCAACAGTGTTACTGAAGCGTGGCCCTCTTTTGCCAACACACACACTCTCTGTCTCTCTCTCTCTCTCTCTCTCTCTCTCTCTCTCTCTCTCTCACTCACTTGAGTGTTATTTGAGCTGCCTGGTCTGAGTTCAGGAGTGCTGCTCTTTTCTCCAAACAGGCTCAACAACAAACAGCATGTGTGTGTATGCGTGTGTGTCAAGTGTGTATGTGTGTCGGTGTGTGTGTGTTGGTTTGTGCCTGTGTCGGTGTGTGTGTGTGTGTGTCAGTTTGTGCCTGTGTCGGTGTGTGTGTGTGTGTTGGTTTGTGCCTGTGTCGGTGTGTGTGTGTGTGTGTGTGTTGGTTTGTGCCTGTGTCGGTGTGTGTGTGTGTCGGTTTGTGCCTGTGTCGGTGTGTGTGTGTGTGTTGGTTTGTGCCTGTGTCGGTGTGTGTGTGTGTTGGTTTGTGCCTGTGTCGGTGTGTGTGTGTGTGTGTCAGTTTGTGCCTGTGTCGGTGTGTGTGTGTGTGTTGGTTTGTGCCTGTGTCGGTGTGTGTGTGTGTGTTGGTTTGTGCCTGTGTCGGTGTGTGTGTGTGTTGGTTTGTGCCTGTGTCGGTGTGTGTTGGTTTGTGCCTGTGTCGGTGTGTGTGTGTTGGTTTGTGCCTGTGTCGGTGTGTGTGTGTGTGTGTTGGTTTGTGCCTGTGTCGGTGTGTGTGTGTGTGTCGGTTTGTGCCTGTGTCGGTTTGTGCCTGTGTCGGTGTGTGTGTGTGTGTTGGTTTGTGCCTGTGTCGGTGTGTGTGTGTGTGTGTTGGTTTGTGCCTGTGTCGGTGTGTGTGTGTGTGTGTTGGTTTGTGCCTGTGTCGGTGTGTGTGTGTATGTGTTGGTTTGTGCCTGTGTCGGTGTGTGTGTGTGTCGGTTTGTGCCTGTGTCGGTGTGTGTGTGTGTCGGTTTGTGCCTGTGTCGGTGTGTGTGTGTGTGTTGGTTTGTGCCTGTGTCGGTGTGTGTGTGTGTGTTGGTTTGTGCCTGTGTCGGTGTGTGTGTGTGTGTGTTGGTTTGTGCCTGTGTCGGTGTGTGTGTGTGTGTTGGTTTGTGCCTGTGTCGGTGTGTGTGTGTGTTGGTTTGTGCCTGTGTCGGTGTGTGTGTGTATGTGTTGGTTTGTGCCTGTGTCGGTTTGTGCCTGTGTCGGTGTGTGTGTGTGTCGGTTTGTGCCTGTGTCGGTGTGTGTGTGTGTTGGTTTGTGCCTGTGTCGGTGTGTGTGTGTGTGTGTTGGTTTGTGCCTGTGTCGGTGTGTGTGTGTATGTGTTGGTTTGTGCCTGTGTCGGTGTGTGTGTGTGTTGGTTTGTGCCTGTGTCGGTGTGTGTGTGTGTGTTGGTTTGTGCCTGTGTCGGTTTGTGCCTGTGTCGGTGTGTGTGTGTATGTGTTGGTTTGTGCCTGTGTCGGTTTGTGCCTGTGTCGGTGTGTGTGTGTGTTGGTTTGTGCCTGTGTCGGTGTGTGTGTGTGTGTTGGTTTGTGCCTGTGTCGGTGTGTGTGTGTGTGTTGGTTTGTGCCTGTGTCGGTGTGTGTGTGTATGTGTTGGTTTGTGCCTGTGTCGGTGTGTGTGTGTGTCGGTTTGTGCCTGTGTCGGTGTGTGTGTGTGTTGGTTTGTGCCTGTGTCGGTGTGTGTGTGTGTCGGTGTGTGTGTGTATGTGTTGGTTTGTGCCTGTGTGGGTTTGTGTATGTGTGGGTGTGTGTGTGTGTGTTGGTTTGTGCCTGTGTGGGTGTGTGGGTGTGTCGGTTTGTGCGTGTGTCGGTGTGTGTGTGTGTGTTGGTTTGTGCCTGTGTCGGTGTGTGTGTGTGTGTTGGTTTGTGCCTGTGTCGGTGTGTGTGTGTGTGTGTTGGTTTGTGCCTGTGTCGGTGTGTGTGTGTTGGTTTGTGCCTGTGTCGGTGTGTGTGTGTTGGTTTGTGCCTGTGTCGGTGTGTGTGTGTTGGTTTGTGCCTGTGTCGGTGTGTGTGTGTGTGTGTTGGTTTGTGCCTGTGTCGGTGTGTGTGTGTTGGTTTGTGCCTGTGTCGGTGTGTGTGTTTGTGGCGGTGTGTGCGTGTGGGGGTGTGTGTGTGTTGGTTTGTGCCTGTGTCGGTGTGTGTGTGTTGGTTTGTGCCTGTGTCGGTGTGTGTGTGTTGGTTTGTGCCTGTGTCGGTGTGTGTGTGTATGTGTTGGTTTGTGCCTGTGTCGGTTTGTGCCTGTGTCGGTGTGTGTGTGTGTGTTGGTTTGTGCCTGTGTCGGTGTGTGGGTGTGTCGGTTTGTGCCTGTGTCGGTGTGTGTGTGTGTGTTGGTTTGTGCCTGTGTCGGTGTGTGTGTGTGTGTTGGTTTGTGCCTGTGTCGGTGTGTGTGTGTGTGTGTCGGTTTGTGCCTGTGTCGGTGTGTGTGTGTTGGTTTGTGCCTGTGTCGGTGTGTGTGTTGGTTTGTGCCTGTGTCGGTGTGTGTGTGTCGGTTTGTGCCTGTGTCGGTGTGTGTGTGTGTGTCGGTTTGTGCCTGTGTCGGTGTGTGTGTGTGTGTTGGTTTGTGCCTGTGTGTGTGTGTGTGTGTTGGTTTGTGCCTGTGTGTGTGTGTGTGTGTGTTGGTTTGTGCCTGTGTGTGTGTGTGTGTGTGTGTTGGTTTGTGCCTGTGTTGGTGTGTGTGTGTTGGTTTGTGCCTGTGTCGGTGTGTGTGTGTGTGTGTTGGTTTGTGCCTGTGTCGGTGTGTGTGTGTGTGTGTTGGTTTGTGCCTGTGTCGGTGTGTGTGTGTGTTGGTTTGTGCCTGTGTCGGTGTGTGTGTGTGTGTTGGTTTGTGCCTGTGTCGGTGTGTGTGTGTGTGTGTGGGTGTGTTGGTTTGTGCCTGTGTCGGTGTGTGTGTGTTGGTTTGTGCCTGTGTCGGTGTGTGTGTGTTGGTTTGTGCCTGTGTCGGTGTGTGTGTGTGTGTTGGTTTGTGCCTGTGTCGGTGTGTGTGTGTATGTGTCGGTTTGTGCCTGTGTCGGTTTGTGCCTGTGTCGGTGTGTGTGTGTATGTGTTGGTTTGTGCCTGTGTCGGTTTGTGCCTGTGTCGGTGTGTGTGTGTATGTGTTGGTTTGTGCCTGTGTCGGTTTGTGCCTGTGTCGGTGTGTGTGTGTGTTGGTTTGTGCCTGTGTCGGTGTGTGTGTGTGTGTGTGGGTGTGTCGGTTTGTGCCTGTGTCGGTGTGTGTGTGTTGGTTTGTGCCTGTGTCGGTGTGTGTGTGTGTGTTGGTTTGTGCCTGTGTCGGTGTGTGTGTGTGTGTGTGGGTGTGTCGGTTTGTGCCTGTGTCGGTGTGTGTGTGTGTGTGTTGGTTTGTGCCTGTGTCGGTGTGTGTGTGTGTGTTGGTTTGTGCCTGTGTCGGTGTGTGTGTGTGTGTGTTGGTTTGTGCCTGTGTCGGTGTGTGTGTGTGTGTTGGTTTGTGCCTGTGTCGGTGTGTGTGTGTGTGTTGGTTTGTGCCTGTGTCGGTGTGTGTGTGTGTGTTGGTTTGTGCCTGTGTCGGTGTGTGTGTGTGTGTTGGTTTGTGCCTGTGTCGGTGTGTGTGTGTGTGTTGGTTTGTGCCTGTGTCGGTGTGTGTGTGTGTGTTGGTTTGTGCCTGTGTCGGTGTGTGTGTGTGTGTTGGTTTGTGCCTGTGTCGGTGTGTGTGTGTGTGTTGGTTTGTGCCTGTGTCGGTGTGTGTGTGTGTGTTGGTTTGTGCCTGTGTCGGTGTGTGTGTGTGTGTTGGTTTGTGCCTGTGTCGGTGTGTGTGTGTGTGTTGGTTTGTGCCTGTGTCGGTGTGTGTGTGTGTGTTGGTTTGTGCCTGTGTCGGTGTGTGTGTGTGTGTTGGTTTGTGCCTGTGTCGGTGTGTGTGTGTGTGTGTTGGTTTGTGCCTGTGTCGGTGTGTGTGTGTGTTGGTTTGTGCCTGTGTCGGTGTGTGTGTGTGTTGGTTTGTGCCTGTGTCGGTGTGTGTGTGTGTTGGTTTGTGCCTGTGTCGGTGTGTGTGTGTGTTGGTTTGTGCCTGTGTCGGTGTGTGTGTGTGTGTTGGTTTGTGCCTGTGTCGGTGTGTGTGTGTGTGTTGGTTTGTGCCTGTGTCGGTGTGTGTGTGTGTGTTGGTTTGTGCCTGTGTCGGTGTGTGTGTGTGTGTTGGTTTGTGCCTGTGTCGGTGTGTGTGTGTGTGTTGGTTTGTGCCTGTGTCGGTGTGTGTGTGTGTGTTGGTTTGTGCCTGTGTCGGTGTGTGTGTGTGTGTTGGTTTGTGCCTGTGTCGGTGTGTGTGTGTGTGTGTACTCATCATGATAATCCCAGAGGTATCTAATAATCTATTTTAGATCAGAGCTTGTTTTTCTTTCCTTAATTTTTTTTCCTGAAGTCTTTTTCACGACTGAGCCAAAAAAAAAATTCCGACTGGAGATCGTGTTTATTTTATTTATTCCTCGATCCAGAAGAAAAAAAAAGGGTAAAGAATGTGAGGCTCTGTACTGAACCTCATCACCTGAACCCTTTCTAATCCTCCATCCAAACTTTAGGCCACGCCCCCTTCCTCCCTGCGTCTGATCCCGGGCTGAAGCAACACCGCTTAGCAATGCTGCCAAAAAAGTGTGTGTGTGTGTGGAAATCTCTGCTCCAGGAAAGAGAGTGAGAAAGAAAAGACAATCAGAGGAAGAGTGTGCAAAGGAAATAATACAGAAAGTAAAGTATGTGACGGTGGCGATGATGAACAGCTTTGGATTTTTCCGGAACGTTAAAAGCCGGAATTGTGAAATGGACAGCGTCCTGAATTCCTGAAACTTTCCCAGACCCAGCGTTTTATCCGTCACCTCGGATCACCTCGCCTCGCCTCGTCACCCAAATAACACCGCAGCGTCTTCGCTCAAGGTCGTCCAGAATATCGAGCGGAAAACAATCCGACCCGGAGAGACTCACGGCTAAAAGTAGAAACCTGTGTTCTGAACGCGAGCTGGAATCTCCAGAGCTGAGGCAGAGGAAGAGGTGTGTGTGAGGGCTGATTACACCGTGTGTATTGGTGCGAGATGATGTGAAGGACGCTGAGAAGAAGAAGGAGAAGAAAGAGGAGAAGAAGGAGAAGAAGGAGAAGGAGAAGAAGGAGAAGGAAGAGAAAGAGAAAGAGAAGGAGAAGAAGGAAGAGGGGAAGAAGAAGAAAAAGGAGAAGAAGGAGGAGGAGAAGCAGAAGAAGAAGGAAAAGAAGAAGAAGAAGAAGAAGAAGAAGAAGAAGAAGAAGAAGAAGAAGAAAGAAACGTAAGAAAAGAAGGAGAAGTAGGAGTAGAAGAAGGAGAAGAAAAAGAAGAAAGAAGTAGGAGAAGAAGGAGAAGAATAAGAATGAAAAGTAGAAGAAGGAGAAGGAGAAAAAGAAGGAAAGAAAGAGAAAGAGAAGATGAAGAAGAGCATTCACTTTCACCTTCAGGACAACGTTCACCACTTTATTAGGAACATTGCTCATTCGCAGGTGTAGTTTGTAAATCAGGCAATCATGCAGCAGGACGAGACAAACACACACACACACACACATACACACACACACATACACACACACACACACACACATACAGAGAGATCTGGAGATATCAAAAGCTCCGGTTAATGTTCACATCACACCTCGGAGCGGGGGGAAATGTCATCTCGGTGACTTTGCCCCAGGGCATTTGAGAAAGTGCTGATGTCAGATTTTCACACACAAACCTCTCGAGAGTTCAGAACAGCAGAAACAGAACGGTGTGAACTTACAGGGAGGTGAAAGCCACTGAGATAACCGCTCTGTCCAGCCGCCATGAGCTGAAAAGCATCACACACTCGAGAGGCATCGCAGTTTTCCTTCGTTACTCAACATCATGTGTTTTTCATAAAGGCTGGAATAATCTCTCTTCTTAGCAAAGTGTCAGTAAAACAACACACTCAAGCAGAAAACAACCGTACAGCAGCTGAAAAGCAGTACAGAGCAGTAAGGAGTAATGGGGTACTGAATCGAATCAGGTAGGTACTGAATCGAATGATACAGTATCAAAGATGTGGCAGGTACTGAATTAAACACAGCAGGTACTGAATCAAATATAGTAGATACAGAATCAAACACAGCAGGTACTGAATCAGATGCAGTAGATACAGAATCAAATGTGGCAGATACTGACTCAAACACAGCAGGTACTGAATCAAATGAGGTAGATAAAGAATCAAATGCTGTAGGTACTGAATCAAATGCAGTAGATAAAGAATCAAATGCTGTAGATACTGAATCAAATGCAGTAGATAAAGAGTCAAATGAGGTAGGTACTGAATCAAATGCAGTAGATAAAGAGTCAAATGAGGTAGGTACTGAATCAAATGCAGTAGATAAAGAGTCAAATGAGGTAGGTACTGAATCAAATGCAGTAGATAAAGAATCAAATGCAGTAGATAAAGAATCAAATGCAGTAGATAAAGAGTCAAATGAGGTAGGTACTGAATCAAATGCAGTAGATAAAGAGTCAAATGAGGTAGGTACTGAATCAAATGCAGTAGATAAAGAATCAAATGCAGTAGATACAGAGTGGAACGTGACAGGCACTGAATCGAATGCGGAAAGAATGGGGTTTTTTTCCTGATATAAAAGTATTAAAAAAATAGAGAAAGCTTCGTTTCCTAAACTTGATCCTAATCATGAATGTAGTTATTTATCTCGGATCTGCAGCGTTACTGTAAACTGTATCTGATGAATTTGAGTCTGTTGTAAAATTACAGAATAAAAAAATACACAAATGACATAATAATTCATATTAAACTGAATTAAAATGATTCATTTATAGTTGATTTGAAGTGTTTTAAGCTTAAATACAAATACAATGTGTGAAATATTGTTTATTTAATTATAATAATATAATATAATTAATTTAATTATAATTTTTTCCAAAAAATAAAATTTTCAGTACTTTAAATTTAAAACAACAACAACAACAACCTGCATCTCATTTCAGGAACAGTGATAAAAAAGTGAGAAATCCTTCACTTACCCTCCGAGCACAGGCAGGAAAAAGTAAGTGCCCCCTCCTGTAGTGTCGGTGAGACAGCGGACACTCGGCAGGTCAGAGGGCTTTATAAGAAAGCAGCGTGAGAGAAAGCAGTAATTATGTTCACTAACCTGTTCATTACAGCCCACAGTGTGATGTTAGAAATGAGCAGTTTACCTCAGGATGCTGGTGTGTAATAACACAGCGCTGCCGCCGCTAATGATTAAGTCGTTACACCACGCGATTTAGTCACTAAGCCGCTGAGGGGCGGGACGATGAGGACTCGCCGTCGCACTTTGTCCCTTCAACTCTCACACGGAGGCGAAACGCCAAGCCCGGGCACGTATAAAACATCATCTGGAGCAATCTAAATACACAGAACTCCGGTTTCTGCGCTTCTAGCTATGCTGGATACGATTAAATAAAGCGGTCACTGTTCCGTGGTGGAGTCGCTGCAGTGGACGAGCTGCTTTACTAGAACATTTAACACAGGTCAGGGTTTAGGAGGCGCTCGGTCACTGCCGGTCACTACTAATCAGTTCCTCAGCATCAGATTTCAGAGTTTTCTTTAACATGGAGGTTTGTTCATTTATGCCATTCATGAGAAAGATGGGTTTTAAAAGTGAGAAAATAGATAAATAAATAAATCGAAAGAGAGAGAGAGAGAGAGAGAGAGAGAGAGAGAGACAGAAAGAAAGAAAGAAAGAAAGAAAGAAAGAAAGAAAGAAAGAAAGAAAGAAAGAAAGAAAGAAAGAAAGAAAGAAAGAAAGAAAGAAAGAAAAATGCACATAAAAAATATATAAATGTACAAATAAATAAAAACAAGCAAAAATTAATGAAGATAGACAGAAATAGATTTGCAAGATAAATAGATAAATAGATTTATACAAAAATAAATATAAAAGAAAAAAAGAAAGTTAAATAAATAAATCAATAAATGTTCAAATAAATGTACAGATAAATAAATTAAAAACAAACCAAAAATGAATAAAGATCGATAGATAGATAGATAGATAGATAGATAGATAGATAGATAGATAGATAGATAGATAGATAGATACTCTAAGAGGCTCTTATCGGTGAGTCAGTAGTAATGGAGATTAGAATAAAGTGTTTAGGTAATAAAGTGAGTGGGATCATAAATATAATAATAACATAACAGTAAAGATAAGAGTCATTAATCTGACTTTTATTATATAAACGTTATGGAATCTATTGAAGTTAGTGTGGCCTACAAAAATATCTCCTGTCTAGTTATTTATTAACCTCCACACATTCAGGGAGAGTGAAGACGAACATGTACTGAACTGCTACATCACGCAGCTTCCTGCTCTCTTCCACATACACCACGGACCACAGAAGCCCAACATCTGCTCTGATTGACAGATGAATCATTAACACCCACTGAGAGGAAGCTCCTTCACTCAGGTCTGGACTTCCAGCAACAGAGGGTTTCAGGATTCGATCTCCAGACCACTGAGTAAAGGCTTCCTCACATGAGGACCATCACCTTCATCATCTTTAACACCTTCAACACCTTCATCACCTTCAACACCCTCATCACCAGTCACTTCAGAAAAATCCGGAAAGATATCAACACAAGAGGCGAATATTAGGAAGGAACCTTCAGGTGACGATGAACTTAGGAGAACAAACACAGCTTATTTATTTTTGGAACTAGGAAGAGAAAAAGAGTAAAGAGTCTCACAGGGTAAAGGTTAGAGGTCCATCAGAAACCAGGAAAGCACTGTGAGATAAAAATCTCTTGATCAGGCAGAACAAGAGTTGTCTGATATTCCAACCACCAGCCACAATGCTGAAGCTACACATCAGATACACAAACACTGATCAATGTTTTTACAACAAGCTACAAAAAAATTCCTATACATTACGTAATAACTGAAACATTTCCTTTCTGTTTAGTGTCGTAAAATTAATACGTGAACAAAAGCTCTAAAAATAAATAAACATATATATTTACAGCCACGGATATATCTAAATCTACAAGATATCCTGAGCGATAAATGAAATTAAACAGAAGAGTGAATATCATAGATCTGAAGTATATAAAAGTGACAAAAAATCAGAAAAGATAAACGGCCTAAACGCAATCCCTGAGGATCCTCATGCACCAGAAGCTACGTTTACATTCAATCCAGGACACATTTGCTGGGATTGAAAGGTTTGGTGTAAATCTGGAATAATCTGGTTTAATAGGAGAAACGTAGCCATGTAAACGCAGAAATCGGATTAGAACTGAATTAGAATTCTGTTTCACTGACGCAAAAACAATGGAATTTTGCACTTCTTTCCTTGTGTCTAATTTTATAATCAGACATGCCATAAATCCGTTTCCATTAAAAACTCATCGATCATAGATCTGGAATGATCCGGTTAAAGAGGAGAAAATTTAAATACATTCAATCCCGATGTAAAACTATGGCTTTAAATCTGCCATAAATCTTTACCCGTTAAAACAGATAGATTAAAAATGTATGGAGTTCAAACTTCTTCGTCTTTCAGCTTTTCTCCTCAGGGGTCTCCACAGCGAATCATCTCTCTCCACCTATCCCTATCTTCTGCATCCTCAACACTTACACCCACTAGCTTCATATCCTCATTTATTACATCCATATACCTCCTCTTTGGCCTTCCTCTTTGCCTCCTGCCTGGCAGCTCCATGTCCAACATTCTCCTACCAATATACTCACTGTCCCTCCTCTGGACATGTCCAAACCATCTTAATCTGTCCTCCCTAACTTCGTCCCCCAAACGTCCAACATGAGCCGTCCCTCTGATGTACTCGTTCCTAATCCTGTCCAACCATGTCACTCCCAAAGAGAACCTCAACATCTTCAGCTCTGCAACCTCCAGCTCTGACTCCTGTCTCTTCCTCAGCCGGTCTCACCATTGTCTTGTACACCTTCCCCTTGATTCTCGCTGATATTTTTCTATCACACAGAATCCCCACACCTTTCTCCACCCATTCCAACCTGCCTGCACTCGCTTCTTTACCTCTTTCCCACACACTTACTGTTGACCCCAAGTACTTAACTCCTGTACCTTCTTCACCTCTTCACCCTGTAATCTTACTGTTCCACTTCCCTCCCTTTCATTCACACACATGTATGGAGTTCAAACACCATTGTGTAAAAGTCTCATTACTCAGTAATTATGTGTGACACAAACCCCTGATACTGGGATGGTGATGGTGTTAGGATGGTGGATTAACAGCTTTTCATCACACTGATAGATCTGGCACCTGATTAAAAGCAAGCCCGTCGTCTCCTCACTTCAAACAGGAGCTTGCAGCACATCTACAAACTTTTATCGTACCTCATTATCTGGAACACTCATGCACAGGAAGGGTTGAGGTTTATAGGAGATGCTGAACCCGCTGAAGGAGAAGGAGCGGGGGTGGGGGGTGGGGGGGTGACACCACAAAGCAAAACAAATGAAGGATGCATTGTGATCTGTGATCAGGTCTCTGTTACACCGAGGACCGCAGCAGGGCAGAGCTTTGTCTTCTTTCACCAGCGTTACATTCAAACACGAGCGGTGAAGGAAATAACGCTCTCCGATAACGAGTTTCACCCTAACACACATGTAACAGCCTTCAAATAGACTCAATATCACAAGTCACTGGAGGTCACTCACTTAAAAAGGAAGGGGGGAGAAGGGGGGAGAGAGAGAGAGAGAGAGAGAGGGAGAGAGAGAGAGAAAGGGGGGGTAGGGGAGAGACAGGAACAGTGAGAGAATGGGGGGGGGTAGACAGGGGAGAGAGGGAGAGAAAGGAAGAGAGAGGGAGAGAAAAGAAGAAAGTGAGAGAGAGAAAGGGGGGTATATATAAAGAGAGAGAAAAAGAGAGAGAGAGAGAGAGAGAGAGAGAGAGACTGGGAAGTGAGAGAGAGAGAGAGAGAGAGAGAGAGAGAGAGAGAGAAAGAAAGAGAGAGAAAGAGAGAGACTGGGGAGAGAAAAGAAGTGGCACTGAGTGATGTGTCTCTATGTTATCTCCGTTTATAGAGATAAAAGGTTAGTAAATATACTGAAGGTCAACAGATGGCTGTGTTTATAGATTTGTCTTTGTATAAAGACAGAAAACAGAAAACTGATCATTCTGGGCCTGAAGAAAACTGACATCAGAGCAAAAATAAATAAAATTAAAATATAAAATAAATAAGAGTTAAATCCGACTCTTCCTCATGGGTGTAGATGGTTCTGAGCTCCAGTATGACTCCAGTCCCTCGTGTGCTGAACAGTTTCCAGTTTCAGGCCCAGAAATGATACACCGAGGATCTGGACGACGGGCGTCTATGTGAAGGTAACCAAATCCTTATTTTTATTCAAACTGGATTATTTTTTTTTTAAATCTAAACCAGATTTAAACCTAGCCCTAATCCACTGCACTAAAGGTTATAACTGTATAATACATATTATATTATAGTATATTACAGATGCTTTATATTAACAACGAGGGTTACTGAGGGTTAATGATGCGGACAGACAGACAGAGTGATGGACATCACCTAGGGAAACTTTGGTTTGGGGAAATCACATGGGAATAAAATCCCAGAGACCCACTGCTAACAATACTTTACATTATATTAAATACATTAAGTCCCTGTGTAAAACACGACTGTTTACAATTACAGTTTAATGTTTCTGTTTTCTAACAAAAGTCAGAAAAGATAACGGGCCTAAAAGCAATCCCTGAGGATCCTCGTGTAGTTTTCAGCACAATAAACAATAAACGTGCTGCGAGGACAGAAACAGAAGCGTAAAAATCTTAGATCTGATGTATAAAAGTAAGAAAAGAAAAAAAAATTAGAATTAGAAAAAAATTAGAAAAGATAACGGGCCTAAAAGCGATTCCTGAGGATCCTCGTGTATCCAAAGCTACGTTTACATTCAACCCAGTAAAAGTTGACTGGGATTGAAAGGTTTACTTTCTACACATTTTCCCTCCTGTTCGCTGTCGTATAATTAATTCATGAACAAAGCTACAAAAATAAATAAACGTATATATTTACAGCCAGGGATATATTTAAATCTACAAGTTATACAGAGCGATAAATAAATTGTGCTGTGAGACGGACACAGAAGTGTAAAAATCATAGATGTACAGTATAAAAGTAACAAAAAGTCAGAAAAGATAAAGGGCCTAAAGGCGACCCCTGAGGATCCTCCTGCAGCAGAAGCTTCATTTACATTCAACCCAGTAAAAGTTTGCTGGGATTGAAAGGTTTGGTGTAGATCTGGTTAAATAGAAGAAACATAGCCGCAGAAATCAGATTATAACTGAACTCTTTTTTTCACTGATCTCAGAGATCTGGAATAATCCAGTTTAATAGGAGAAAATGTAAATACACTGAATCCCTGTGTGAAACTAACCCTGTGCAAATAGGGCTTTTTTATTATACAACTGATGTTAAATATTTGATACGTGTTTACTTTTACAGTTCAATGTTTTTTTTCTAAGAAAAATCAGAAAAGATAAAGGGCCTAAAAGCGACCCCTGAGGATCCTCGTGTAGCAAAAGCTATGTTTACATTCAACCCAGTAAAAGTTTGCTGGGATCGAAAAGTTTGTTGTAGATCTGGAATAATCCGGTTAAATAGGAGAAACCTAGCCGTGTAAACGCAGAAATCGAATTAGAACTGAACTCGTTTTAGCAGAGCCAAAAATGGAATTTTGCACTTGTTTCGTTGCGTCTAAATTTATATCAGACGTCCTATAAATCCCATACATTTTTTCTAACAAAAAAGTCAGGGCCTAAAAGCGACCCCTGAGGATCCTTGTGCATCAAAAGCTACGTTCACGTGCAAGCCAGTAAAAGAAACCGGATTGTAAATAAACTCTTTTTGCACAGAGAAAACTTGCACTTGTTTCGTTGTGTCTCACTTTACATCAGACGTTAATAATACATGATACATAAATCCGTTTCCGTTAAAAAAAATTAAAAAAAAGTCACAGTGTAAAAGTCTCAGAGATCTGGAATAATCCGGTTTAATGGGAGAAAATGTAAATACACTGAATCCCTGTGTAAAACTAACCTTTTTAAAGGGCTTTTTGATTATACAACTGAAGTTCAATATCTGATACTTGTTTACTTTTACAGTTTAATGTTTATCACAGCAAACAGACGAAGCACACAAAGTACATAAGGTACAACATGGCTAAGAATAAACTGGGAAATGATTAACTAGTGTACTGGAAATTTTCCCAAATCGTCCAAAAATGTTAAAATGCGTTTAATGGAAGTGAAATCTTCTCAATCTCCAGTAACACGAAGCTACTCGCTCCTGAAGACTTTTACAGCGTGAAACGGCACAGAAAGGTTATAAACGCTTATAAAGAGTGATCATAAGCCTTATGTAGGATTCTATGATGGTTTATTATTGAACCCCAACATCCAGGTCAGCATCAGTGCTCCATGTTAGCGTCATTAGCTAGCCAGAGCTCAACCCCATCACTAATCACACTTTTATTACTCTACACAGAGCCGAGGTAAAGCTTATAACACCATCTGTGATGTTGATGTGTCACGTTATTACCGCTGGACGTTATAAGCGGTGTAATAAAGCAGCACAGGGTTATTAATGTTGCTACAATGGTTTTCATTTCTTACCTAAAGCCTTCTTCCACAGAGTCCCTTCTCCTCCGCCCTGGTGATCTGGAGATGTTTAAAGCGATCACGGATTTATCGGAGCCGGCTCTAGAACGTCAGAGTGTGTGAGTGTGTGTTTTGGTTCTGTAGCTGTCTGCCACCGCGACCCATTCACACACACACACACACACACACACACACACACACACACACAGGGCAGCTGAGCGTGCGGGGCATGCGCAGTGCGCTTTAAACCGCTACCGCCACGTTCGGTTCGCCGCTTTGGGATGACGTCATGTTTTCACGCCGCCTCCGACTTGAGCGAAGGGTTAGGGTTGCCAGATAGTCAAAAAATAAGGAGATAAATAAAAAAAAAAAGGTGACGCGGATTTCAATAAATCAATAAATGTACAAATAAACAAAAACAAACAAAAAATAATAAAGATGAGATAAATGGATTTGCTAAATAAATAAATGAATTCAAAAATAAACGAAAGACAGTTAAATTATTTAATAATTAAATAAATATGGATTGTTTTTATAAATTAAAGCAAAAAACAATTAATAAAGATCGAAAGAAAGAAATAAAGAAAGAAAGTTAAATTATTAATTAATTAAATCAATAAATGTTCAAATAAATGCACAGATAAATTAAAACAAAAAAATGAATAAAGAATAAATAAAGAATGAAGCACAGTGGGTTGGGGGCCTTGCTCAAGGGCCCAACAGTGGCAGCTTGGCAGTGCTGAAGCTTTCATGGGGATGTAGTAGCTTAAGTGGATAAGGCTCTGGGTTGCTTACCAGAAGATCAGGGTTCAAGCCCCAGAACTGCCAAGTTGCCACTATTGGGCCCTTGAGCATGGCCCCCAACCCACTGTGCTTCAGGTTCTGCCATGGCTGACCCTGCACTCTGACCCCTAAACCCCAAGGACGGGATATGCGAAGAAAGAACTTCACTGTGCAGTAATGTATATCTGACAAGTAACATCTACTTAACTTATCTGAACCCTGGTGATAATCAAGTGATTCTACTAAACTTGTGTGTTTTGTTAATATTGTGGGAGATGGAGACTCACCCATGGTCATGCTTGAACAGGTCTGGGCCTCTTAGTTCTAGTGATGGGAAGTTCAGATCATTTTAGTGACTCGGATCTTTGAATCTTCTTCCGAGTCATTTCGTTCATATCAGCAGGATATAATTACAGTGTTACGTGTTAATACCCTCGTGTTAATACCCGACACATCTACTTACACAAACACTGATCACATTTAGAATCAGACAAAACTATAAGAACAGAACTTTTTTATTTTCCAGAAAATGTTCATTGCACGCAACATTTGATAATTGTATGATAATTCCTAAATATTATACAACTTTACATTAGTATTATTGACCGTAGGATCCAGGAAGTGGTCATGTGATGAACGAACGAACGACTAGGAACGACGACTTTGTGGTTACAGTTTGGAAAAATCACATATGGATGTGATGGTCAGGTGTCCACATACTTCTGGTTGTATGTTTGGCGTACTTTAATTGGCGTCTGAAAATATTTTAGAATCGATTGAACTAATTATACAGTCAACTGAACAAATTTACGTTGAGAAAAACCTCTTATTTTCCATCAGCGGACATCTTTAATATCTTTAATAATTTTCATGAAGTGGACAACTGTCCATGTGTGGCACCTGTTAGCGATATATTAGGCAGCAAGTGAACATTTTGTCCTCAGTTGATGTTAGAAGCAGGAAAAATGGACAAGTGTAAGGATTTGAGTGAGTTTGATGAGGATTTGAGTGAGTTTGATGAAGGGCCGAATTGTGATGGCTAGACCACTGGATCAGAGCATCTCCAAAACTGCAGCTCTTGTGGGGTGTTCCCGGTCTGCAGTGGTCAGTATCTATCAAAAGTGGTCCAAGGAAGGAACAGTGGAGAACCGGTGACAGAGTCATGGCCGGCCGAGGCTCATTAAAGTACATGGGGAGTGAAGGTGGGCCCGTGTGATCCGATCCAACAGACGAGCTACTGTTGCTCAAATTGCTGAAGAAGTTAATGCTGGTTCTGATAGAAAGGGGTCAGAATACACAGTGCATCACAGTTTGTTGCGTATGGGGCTGCATAGACCAGTCAGGGTGCCCATGCTGACCCCTCTTCACCACTGAAAGTACCAACAATGGGCACGTGAGCATCAGAACTGGACCACGGAGCAATGGAAGAAGGCCTGGTCTGATGAATCATGTTTTCTTTTACATCACGTGGATGGCCGGGTGCGTGTGCGTCTCTTACCTGCGGAACACATGGCACCAGGATGCACTATGGGAAGAAGGCGAGCCGGCGGAGGCAGTGTCCTGCCATCCATGTGGATGTTGCTTTGACACGTATCACCTACCTAAGCATTGTTGCAGACCATGTACACCCTTTCATGGAAACGATATTCCCTGATGGCTGTGGCCTCTTTCAGCAGGATAATGCGCCGTGCCACAAAGCAGAAATGCTTCAGGAATGGTTTGATGACCACAACAACCAGTTTGAGGTGTTGACTCGGCCTCCAGATTCTCCAGATCTCAATCCAATCCAGCATCTGTGGGATGAGATGAACAAACAGGTCTGATCCATGGAGGCCCCACCTCACAACTTACAGGAGTTAAAGGATCTGCTGCTAACATCTCGGTGCAAGCACACCTTCAGGGATCTAGTGGAGTCCATGCCTCGATGGGTCAGGGCTGTTCTGGCAGCAAAAGGGGGACCAACACAATGTGGTCATAATGTTATGCCTGATCGATGTACCTCTCATAACCTGTAAGGTAAAGTGTGTATTCCTGTGATTAAAGCCGTCTGTATAGATTTTAATAGTTAAATGGACTTTTCTGGACGTTAGTGACAGATAATATTTTGTCAAAACTTAACACTGACTTTAGGATTGCTCCTGTTGCCATGAGGCAGCAAAGCTAACAACTGTCTCTTTGTTGTGGAAAGAAAACACCCAGATTCATAGATCACACATTTGTAATGCAAAACTTATTAATGTTAACGCTTAACATTTATGTTTAATGTTTTATTTATATATAAAACCGTTCAGAATTTAAACCAGCACTTTTGTTTGTAGCGTGAAAGGTGAAACGGTGATTCATCCCAATCTGGCAACCGTTTGAAAATTGTGTATAAACACGTACAACTCGCTTTTCTGAATAGTGAAATAAAAGTGTAAAAGAAATAAGGAAGTTTTAATGTTTTTCTTTGATTATATATGTACTTTAGC
The DNA here is from genome assembly GCF_019097595.1 of Hemibagrus wyckioides. Classification (NCBI taxonomy): domain Eukaryota; kingdom Metazoa; phylum Chordata; class Actinopteri; order Siluriformes; family Bagridae; genus Hemibagrus; species Hemibagrus wyckioides. The sequence goes on from NC_080731.1 coordinate 3,567,622, forward strand.
ACCAGTTTATGCAATGAAGTTGCTTTAAATGCGTCATTCGAATCATTAAAGCTATCTTTGCTAAGTATTGATCCCTAATAAGCTGCTAAAATGGCATAGTAATCTACATCTCCACCTATTTATTAAAACTGTCCTGCGTTCATAGTTCCATTAAAATTAAATATGTAATATCCTAATATCAGAAGCATTAGCTACCAGCTAGTGAGATGGGTCAAAAGGAGTGTGTGAAGTTCATGATAAGCGGAGAACCCAGAGGAACCCTACATGAACATCATGGAGTTTCATGATGAACAAGTCGACATTATTCAGATGGTCCCAAGCTCAGGTTACTGAGTCTGTGTGGAGTTTCCCGTGTCCAAGTAGATTTCCTGTAGGTTCTCCGCTTTCCTCCAAACCCCCGAGAAAACCGGTGGGTTGGTAAGATAAATTGCCCCTAGCTATGAATGAATGAGTGTGTGTGTGTGTTTAGTGCCAGAGTGTATTCCTGCCTTGCATCTGGTGCTCTCAGGACAGGCTTTGGATCCACCACCACTATGATATGCTCAAAAGTTTTGAAAATGGTGGGTTCATCTGGCCAAACTTGCTTCACACAGACCTCTGAATCTCCACTCAGGAGAACCACTGGTGTTGGTGTTTTTTGTTAAATCACGTTTACATTTCTGTCAGAAGTTAAGTTGTCTTTATTTGTCACATATACATTACAGCACAGTGAAATTCTTTCTTTGCATAACCCATTCTTGGGGGTTGGGGGTCAGAGCGCAGGGTCAGCCATGATACAGCACCCCTGGAGCACTGTGGTGGCAGCTTGGCAGTGCTGGGGTGATCTTCCAGTTAACAACCCAGAGCCTTAACCACTTGAGCTACCACCGCCCCCATCCTGCACTTATCCAGAGCAACATCTCAGTTTATATAACTGAGCAATTGAGGGTTAAGAGCTTTACTCAGGAACCAGCTTGGTAGACCTGGGATCAGTAGTCCAACATCTAAACCACTAATCTACCACATCCTTACCAAATCACAACCTGATCTCTGATGAACTTTGATGCACTTTTTAAGTGTAAAAATCAGAGGATTTAGTGACGAAACAGAACCGTAACTAGCTTTTTATCGAACCCTAGTTGCCACAATTCTCCCTTTTTTCTTTTTAGTCCTTGCTGATCTTCATTGTTTTTGTCCTTCAGTGGCAAAGAAACCAGACCAAACCTCCTCTGAATACATCAACCATCAGATCAGCACTTGTTCTGGACCCTGGTCATTAACAAAAACAGGGCTTTACTGAGAGAAAAGTCTTAAACAAGTAATAAAATTTCTAAGGTATTCCATTCTGCAAAATCTAAATAATGAAAAAAAGAAACTTCACCATGTGTGATATTTTCCGAAAGTTTTATTAGTAGAAATTCGACACAGCTTCTGACACTAATGTAATAATGTGGTCTAAGACCTGAGAGAACATCATGGAGAACTCTTCACGCTTCAGCTCTTCATGTTCCAGATAACCGCCTCTTGTCACGCAGGAGAATCCGAACGTTTCTCTCCTCAGAGGCTGCGTGTTAATTTGTTTGTCATCTCAAGGTTGGACAATTATAACTCGTTATACTACCCCCCCCCCCCCCCCCCGAACTGACCAGCACTGACTGAAGGCACATATTGAACCCTGCTCTTCACCACATTCCCCTTGAACCTGTAGCACAGCTCTTAGCACTTCAACCAGCACTAAATCAACCATCTATTTCATCATTTATCTTCTTTAAAAGCTGAAAAATAATTCTAATTACACAGACAGCCACTTTATTTATTTATGATATCAATTATCTGCATTTTTTATACACAAACTGCTGTAATAATGTACATTATTTGAACCTGGCAACCTGTGATATATTTCCTATAGTAATTTATAGTCTATAAATAACAAGGAGAGTTATTTTCATGTATATTTTTATTCGTTCTTTCTTATTAGTGGTATATTGTGAGTTTACGGTGCTCGTGGTGATCCCTAGCGTTCTTTTTGAAACCAAAATTGCCCTTTGGGGCTGAACAAAATACTCCACTCAATGATTTCACACACACACACACACAAAGTCATGCTTATAGCAAATAAAAGAGAAGACTTTATTAATCTGAATGTCTCTCAGCTGTGGAATAAACTGTCAATCCAGACAGCAGACAAAAAAAAAAACAGTTCAAGTCCCGCCCCTTCTGTGAACACTTCCTTTATCTAACCCCCAAACTTATCCCCAATCCAGATAAAACAAAACAACTAGACTAGATCTTCCATCTCTATTCTGTGCTGTTGTTCAATTAAAAATCCTGCACGCACTACTTGTGTTGCGATTCTCTCTGCTTGATATTTATCACTTCGCTTGTATTTCCCTTATTTATAAGTCGCTTTGGATAAAAGCTTCAGGCTAAATCTATAAATGTAAATGAAGGTGGGAAATTCTGGCATTACTGCAACAGACATTAAGTTGTCTTTATTTGTCACATATACATTACTGCACAGTGAAATACTTTCTTCGTATATCCTGTCCTTGGACAGTTGGGGTCAGAGCACAGGGTCAGCCATGATGCAGTGCCCCTTGAGCAGGGTGGGCAGGGGGTTCTTGCTCAAGGTCCCAATGGTGGCAGCTTGGCAGTGCTGGGGCTTGAACCCTGATCTTCCAGTCAACGACCCAAAGCCTTAACCACAGACCCTATCAAATAATCCAACTAGTATTGTGGAAAAATCAAGACTCTAGAGAAGTTATAGATCCATCCATCCATCCCTCCCTCCCACCCTCTAGTTGGACAAATTCCCTGTAACCGTTAAGTTTTAAACCATTTCTACAATAACAGGGTGATTCCTCCAAACATGGCAACCAAAAACCCTGCCAATTACACTGTATAAAGTTTTCAGGTCTTTATCTGAATAATTTAACAGCAAGTCAACATGATGCAGGTCCTGGCAGCGAGCTCCTGTGTGCCGTGGCTCTGATACAGACTGCGCTGGGACCGCTGTAGCTGTGTTATACTCTACATCATGTTAAAGATCTTCTGTATGTTATTTAACCTGTGCTGAAGAACCTTCTGGGGCTCTGGGGGGCCCCCTAATGGACAGCAAATGCAATTAATTGTGATCAAATGTTTCTGTGCATCATTAAAACGTCTCTTTCGCTTTATTCAGATCATTTAATGTTAATTAAAGCAGACGCTCCTTGTTTCCTCCTCGTACGGGAAGTTCAACCAGACGTTTCAAACCCGCAGGAATATGACCCGGTGTGATTCTCACCTTTCCCACAGTGTTCACAGGTCAGAGATTAATGCCTCTGGTTGATGAATTCCTAAAAATATTTTCCATCTCCTGTCATTCTCTGAACCGTTTATTAATTAACCGGAGATTTACTGGTCTGTTCATCTTCTCTATCTGCTCGAGGCCGAGCCGTTCGGCCACGCTACACTCGGGAGCAAAACAGTTAACACACCGCGAAGAAAAGGTGCAAACTGGTTTTATTTAACACTGAACAAGGAACATTTCGAATGTTGATGAAACGGAAGTTCTTAGAAAACTAGAATAATATTAATATTATGATAACAAACCGGGAAAAGTGCTGAGTAGAACAAAAACAGGAGGAAAGAAAACAGAAAAAATCCTCAGGAATCTACAGGAAGTAGAGTTTGTCGCACAGCTGGATGGCGGGTTCCGAGTGGAGGAACTGTGCTGAAAGGTAGGCCAGTTTGTGCGCGTACTTGCACGGAGCTGGCACCCGGATCGTCCCAGGCCAATTCCAGTACAAGTGGCACATCTTAAAGGTCAACCTGATGGGAGAAATGTCAAAACTCTCTCATTACCACCTTTTTATTTATTTATTTAATTCTAATGACTTGAATTCTAACACTACACACTTCTGGTCATGTCATTTTCATTAGCTTGTAATGGAGCTGACCTGTAAATAAGCCCCGCCCCCAGCTGGAACAGGGGGCATTTAAACATATTGCTCCTTTAGGTCCTTAAATTTCATTCAGTGAACAAACCCTAAAACGAATCTTTCTGCTGATAAGTCATGAAACATACTCTAGAATTATTTTATCTCCATTAACACATTTTCTGCACCAGTGTGTGTGTGTGTGTGTGTGTGTGTGATACCTCTGGAGGTGGTCCGGTGTGAGGTTTGCTGTGTTGTATATAGATATGTAGTGCGTAGGGAAGCCGCAGCCTTGACGAATCGAGTGAGCCATGAGGTAGAAATCCACCCTGCACAATAAAAAAGAAAAAGAGAGAAAGCCTTTTTTCTTTCAGTGAACTCTGCGTACCCATGAGCCTCTCCAGCTGCATATTCCTGGAGTGTCTGATATCAGGTTTTATTAAATTAGCAACAGCTAGAGTTACAGCGCGCTTGTCTCGCTAGTTCCACTCTTTTGCAGAGTTTGTGTGTTGTCTGTTTACCGATAACTGATCTATTGAGTTTTCGGTTTTATACGATGCTTCCTCACCGAGATCTGTTAGATCCAACTCTCACATCGGGATTCTGCCCAGTGTTGTGTGAAAGATACAGAGAGCAGACCTCTCGAGCTGGACACTGGGCAGTTACATGAAGTGACAGTAACAGGTTTTTCTAAGGCAGCTGTAACACACTGTAATATGAAGCTACACAGTGGGACTGTTTCGGTTGTTTGAGAGTTGTGTCCCAGTCTGCCGTCTGTGACCACTCCCTCCCTTCACCCCGAACCTGGATCATCTGAGCAGAAGCACTCTGGTGAGGCATCGAGGACTCCGTATCAACTCAACTCTGATACAAAGTCTAAGACCCGGCGACTGGGAGACTATATAGTGAATAGGGGGTGTGGTTTGGGACATGTTCCCAGTTTACGAGGGATGGAGGGAGCACTTGGGATGGTGTTATGGAACATATGCTAGAGAATAAGAGGTGTGGTTTGGGACACATCCACAGTGGAATCAACAGTGGAATCATACTGGTGTTTATGTGGCCTAAACAGTGAATAAGATGTGGTTTGGGACATAACCGTAGATGCACCTGATACAGTGAATACGACGTGATTTGAGACACCTTCTCTGTGGACTGATGGTGTCTGTGGCCTGTACAGCGAATAGGGTGCGATTCGGGACATGTCCCTAACGTACCAATGGTGTTTGTGGCCTGTATGGTGAATACGACGTGATTTGAGACATGTCCATAACGTACCAATGGGGTTTGTGGCTATATACAGTGTGATTCGGGACATGTCCAAAATGTATTAATGGTGTTTGTGGACTGTATAGTGAACAGGATGCGATTTGAGACACACCCACAACGTACTGAAGATGTTCATTACTTGTATAGTGAATAGGATGTGATTTTGGGACATGGCCATAATGTACCAATGGGGTTTCTGGCCTGTACAGTGAATAGGATATGATTTGGGACACACCTATGGTGCACTGATGTTTGTTGCCTATATAGTGAATAGGATGTGATTCGGGACACGTCCATAACGTAACCATAATGTTTGTGGCCTGTATAGTGAATAGCATGTGATTTGAGACACATCCACAGTGTACTGATGTTGTTTATTACTTGTATAGTAATATTGATGATTTGACAGTAATTTGTCCAGCCACGATTCGTCCAGAACCTACCAGTCTCTGTGTGTGACGGTGTGATCGAGCACGGTTCCTGGTGGAGGTGTTCCAAACCGATCTCCTCCGTATGCGTACATGGTGGTGCTGATCCTCTTCTGCACGATGATGAAGGTGAGCTTCGGCTCGTAGTTGGGGAACGTCTCGAAACATTTCAGGATCTGCGGGATCTCATACAGCTCCACGGTCTTGAGCTGACCGTCTGAAACGCCGTCACGGTAGATTACGATCTTCTCGGGGAAGCTGTGGTTCACCTGGAAGAGATTCAAATAAATATTAAACAACAAAAAAATCCCCTTTATAACCTTCTTCATTGAAGCTCCAGAACTTTATAGTTACATTTTCCGGATTTTAAGACACACCCAACAAAATTCTGACTTCTCGGAATTTTTGACTTAGTTCTGCCTATAAACCGATACCACAGTGCCCCCTACTGGTCAGGTGTAGGTTAGTGTTTGTCCTGTTGGCTCCATAATGCTGGGCTGTTTTCTTTAGTTAGTCCTGGACGTTAATAAATAAGCATGGGCTGCCAAATAATAATAATAATAATTAAAAAAAAAAACAGATTTTAGGACATTTCTAAATAATTATAACAACGTAAGCTGTATAATAAAAATAAGAAAACATTAATAGTCTGCCTTCGTTTAACTATGACTGAAATGACTTTTTAAGAGAGACTTTTAAAGGCAAAAGAAATGTCAAAGAGAAGTGAAAAACAAACAAACATATAAATACTGATGAGCCAAAACATTATGACCAGGGCAACACCTTGTACTCACCCTGAATCATCAGGATCCTCAAACCATGTGTTCATGGTGACCCAGTGCATTATCTTCAGGGCATTGGGGAATACCTATACCATGAAGGTCTATACCTGGTCCAAAGTGATGTTTAGTAAACGGTGTGTGTCATCCTCGCATCCATGTTGTCTGCTTAGGCCCAGGGTTTCTCTGTAGAACATGCCCAAAGCACCACACTCCCTCTTCCACAGTGCATCCTGGTACCTCTGCTGACCCGTGACTGTGCTGTAACGCACAGCTGGAACCACATCATGATGTTCGCCAATGACACGACCGAGGTGGGTCTCATCAGCAAGAACGACGAATCAGCATACAGAATGGAGGCGCAACAACTGCCTGGTGTAGAGCCAACAAACTAAAGAGATGGTGGTTATCTTTAGGAGAGCGCAGAGTGACCACTCTCCGCTGTACATCGACGTATCCTCTGTGCAGATCAAGAGCACCAAATTCTCTTGGTGTTCATATGGCGGAGAACTTCACCTGGTCTTCAATAGTAAGAAAGCCCAGCATCGTCTCTACTTCCTACAGAGGCTGAGGAAAGCCCATCTCCCTCCCCCGATCCTGACCGTGTTCTACAGAGGGACCATCGAGAGCATTGATTCATCGATTTGATCAACAGTAGCTTGTCTGTTGGATCGCACCACACTTCCCTTGTGCATCAATGAGCCTTGACCGTCCATGACCCTGTCTCCGGTTCACCACTGTTCCTTCCTTGGACCACTTTTGATAGATACCGTCCACTGCAGACCGGGAACACCCCACAAGAGCTGCAGTTTTGGAGATGCTCTGATCCAGTGGTCTAGCCATCACAATTTGGCCTTTTTGGTCAAACTCGCTCAAATCCTTACGCTTGTCCATTTTTCCTGCTTCTAACATCAACTTTGAGGACAAAATGTTCACTTTCTGCCTAATATATCCCACCCACTAACAGGTGAGGAGATCATCAGTCTTATTCACGTCACCTCTCACTGCTTATAATGTTATGCCTGATCGGTGTATATCTTATATAATAATAGAGTGACCTGTATTTTTTGTACCGTTTATAGCTTTAAGAGTTAATGACCTCTCTCTTATTGTGATGCACTGCACAGGTTGACCACCGGTCCATGCGTGCAGGACCTTTGTGCATGAACAATATCTTACCACTTTGACACAGCGGAAAATAAAAGCAAGCTTGGTGGAAAATAAAGCACCGGGTGAGAAACGGCACGTACGCGGCAGCGTGTCAATCTTTTACCTCGTAGTATTTCTGCAGGGCGGCCAGAAGACATACTCGTAAGCCGTTAATGATCTCCTCGTTGGGCATCTGGAACGTGACTCTGGAGTACCACTTCGTCATCAGGCTGAAAGGCACACAGACGAGGAGGAAGACTTTTAGGCTCCGGAGTTCATGCTCGGTTAGCGTCCTGACTAAAAAACGGATGTTTTGAGAGCACGTATTCCAGTTGTGTAAGGATATAAAGCATGAAATTAACCGTTGTCCATGTCCAAGAGAGCTAGCGGTCATGTGTTTAGCTGCTGTGTTCTCGATCGGGATGAAGGTCCAGCTACATTAACACTAACTAACATGAGCTGATCTTTTAATTCTAAGCTGTTAATTTTTGATTCACGGTTTTAAAGCAAGACAATTTGTGGTGAGGTTTTGCTTCATAGTAGCACCTCTGATTAACAGAATGGACTCTGGACAGATGATTTTAATTTCACGATGGAAGAAATAACTAATCCCTTTCTAGCCGTTCCTCTTTGAACACTGTTTTAATAAATCAGAGCAGAGATCCATCAATGATGAAGTGCAGCAGACCGTCTGATACAGAAGCAGCGAATGTTCATGTTCAAAAAAACTAAAATCGCTGAACTACTGTATTACATACCAACAGACGATCGCTGATCTCTGATATATTACGTTCTTGATATAACATGATATCAATTACTAATGTTAGAAATGTTTATTAATTCTCTAAATCATAAGATCTCAGTTTTATTGATTCATTTAATACACTATATTGGCAAAAGTTTTGGGACACCCCTCGGCCCCTTAGTTCCAGTGAAAGGAACTCTTAAAGTTTCAGCTTCATACCAAGACATTTTGGACAATTTCATACTCTTTGTGGGAACAGTTTGGGGATGACCCCTCCCTGTTCCAACATGACTGCACACCAGTGACCAAAGCAAGGTCCATAAAGACATGGATGATCAAGTTTGGTGTGGAGGAACTTCACCTGACCTCAACCCCATAGAACACCTTTGGGATGAATTAGAGCGGAGACTGTGATCCAGGCCAAAAACTGGGACGTCTGCCTTTACATGCACATGAATGTAATATGGAGTTGTCCCGCCCTTTGCAGCTATAACAGCTTCAACTCTCCTGGGAAGGCTTTCCACAAGGTTTAGGAGTGTGTTTATGGGAATTTTTGACCGTTCCTCGAGAAGAGCATTTGTGAGGTCAGGCACTGATGTTGGATGAGAAGGTCTGGCTCGCAGTCTCCACTCTAATTCAGGTTGAGGTCAGGACTCAGACCAGTCAAGTTCCTTGCACTTTTGTACATCGCTAAGGATAAGAGCGTCTGCCAAAAATGTAAATGTACAGAGATATTCCAGTCTTTCACTCTCCAACGTCAAAACGTTTAAGGCAGAACCACATATGGGTGAGATCGTCAGGGCTGCACGTACTTTCAGTCGACGGACGCATTACGATTTAACCATGGAGTAATATAAAGCCGTGTTTTTAACTGAACGATCATCTCGCAGTCCTAATTTGAGCAGTGCTCAGGTGTTTATCACGTACCTGTTAAGACTCGACACGAATCCCATCACAGATCGTTTTTTCTTGCTGGTGTCGTGATGGACGTCCACGCCCACCACCATCAAGTGTTTCTGTATGAAAAACAAAGAAAGGTTAATTTTGTCTGTTTACATTTAAGTAGATCATTTGATATGGAGAATAATCTAGCCATGGGGATCACAGTACAGTGACTTCTGGATAGCCTGGATAAATAGAGAAGGTTGCGTCAGGAAGGGCATCCGGCGTAAAACATTGCCAAATTAAACCATGCGAATTGTCAGTACTCTGGATTTCATACCGGATCGGTCGAGGCCTGGGTTAACATCGGCACCGTTGACCTACAGGGCGCAGGTGGAAATTGGGCTACTGTTGGTTGAAGTAGTAGAGGAGGGAGGAGAGTGTGCAGACAGAGAGAGAGAGAAGAGGACAGGGAAAGGTAGAGAGCTGGCTGATGGAATGAATGAGGATATGAAGCTAGTGGGTGCAAGTGCTGAAGATGCAGAAGAGATAGAGAGAGATGATTCACTCTGGAGACCCCTGAAGGGAAAAGCTGAAAGAAGAAGAATTTGATATGGAAAATAAACATCTTTACATGACTAAAGCCATAACTATTCATAGTGTACTAGCAGGAGGGTATCTCATATGGGGTCGTCCATGAGGGGTTGGCATGGCAACGAAGCAATTTATTTCCTGTTGTTGCGTCAGGATTTTTGTCAACAATTACAAAAACAAGTCAAACAAGAAGTCTATAAGGATTACTGTGCTGATCTGAAGTCAAGTACACTACATGCCACAAACAACACCACACTAGACGTAAACACTTTCACCAGAGGAACGTTGACCGTCCAGAGCTCTCCTCCCAGTTTGCAGTTGATCTGCAGGAGGATCTTCTGAGCGATGCTACGAAGTTTCTGCGGCTGTGAGATGGTCCGGACGTTGATCGCCTAAAAGGTGGCAGACATCAGGGGCAAGTTTCAGCATCTACCCATTGTATACGGCGCAAAGCAGCTCAATACCATACATGGCATGCACGCTTTACACACGTGTACATCATCCAGGTTTTCGATGGTAGACAAACCTGCGAGGGACACGGACTCTGAACGCAGCAGAGCTTTTTAATAGCGCTGTACAGATCGTCTCTGTTTCCGGTCATGATGCAAACCACCAGCTGCACGTTGGGCTGAAAACACAACAAGATACAGATCAGTTATGGAGGCTTTCAAAACATCATCATCTACCAAAACATCATCTTAAGACCTAATCAGCGGAGAGAAACACTACATTAGGTTAGTTAGGATGAAAAGTTTCACTGTTATAGAGTAAACTGAAAAATAAGCCCAAAAGTATGTGCACCCCTGACCTTCACAACCATACACTGGTCAGGTTTAATATTCTGAGCAGTGAGAGATGAAGTGAATAACACTGA
>NC_080731.1:3583240-3595740 GCF_019097595.1 Hemibagrus wyckioides
ATATATATATATATATATATATATATATATATATATATATATATATATATATATATATACACACGTTTAGAAACATACAGTAATACCTCACACATCCGCGAGGTTACGTTCCAGGACCCATCGTGAATGACGAGGTTTCGCGGATGTTCGGTGGAGTCACTAAAAATGCTAAATACTGTTTTATTATTGCTTATTTTTAGAGTTTAAACCCTAAATATGACCCCAATCATGCTCCCAAAACACTTGAATTTCATTCAAATGTTAGCTTAATACATTACCCTTAAAAAAGAAATAAAATGTTTGACGTAAAAATAGAGTACAGTATCGCCTGTATAAAAACCAAGGGAAAAATCACCGAGATCTTTTATTCACGGAATATACACGCGTGTTGAACCGAGTACAAGGGGCGGGGAGATAAACCGCGACATCACGCTTACAAAGCATTGTAGCTACCAGCCAATCAGCAGCTAGGTAAAACTGTTAATGCTCTTTGATTGGCTACTTCCAACCCTTCCAGCGTGTCATAATGGCTGTACTGTATGTACGTGATATCGGCGACGTTCGATATCATTAAAATAACATTTATATTTTATTTATATTGATATTTTGTTGATTTTATTTTTATATTCATATTACTACTAGTTTTCTTAATAATTTCACATTAAAAAGCATGAAAAGTTATAAATGGTTACACTAAACACTTTTGCAGGATTTTGCGGGTCTGCGAAAAATTTGCGGATGCAAATTAATTAGGTTCCAATGAAAATTTCGCAGTTCAGTGAAGCTGCGAATTGTGAGACGCGGATCTGCGAGGTATTAATGTACATGTTATTAGATACCTGTTTTTTTTTTTTTTTTTTTTACAGTTTCTCGAGTTTGCTCATTCCATTTTGTTTTGTTGCACACGTTTTTCACCGCTATGTGTCCTGCCTCGTGTTGCTTTTTGTACTTCCTGTTTCTGCACCATCTTGTCTTTGCACTTGGTTGCACTTTATGTAGCTAGAAGAAACCTCTGTCCCTAGCTCTGTTGTTGTTGTTTCTGTTCTGTAGTTATATGTTGTCTGTGTAGCACCAGAGTCCTGGAGGAACGTTGTTTCATTTCATTATGTACTTCGTCAGCTACATGTGGCTGAAATGACAATAAAAGCGTCTTGACATGACGACCTTCCTTTGTCATTTTAGTGATTGGTTTATTCATCATTTTAGCCTTCATCGTGATAAGATTTTCCTTTCATTTACGGTGTAATGAAATCTGTCGCTCATTTGCATGCTGTATAAAGTCATGGCTTACAATCCAGTCCTGATATAGACTTTAAACTATAAATAGATTTGAGTAAATAAATTCCCTGGGCTGTGCTGTAGCGCATTAAATCCAAGTGCAATTCCTAAAACGCACAATAGGGGGCGGAATGGGATTACAATTCCTGGACTGAAATCCTGCTTGTGAAGAACACTAATAAATATGACAATTTACTGATGATAAAGACGCAGTTTATCAGGCTTGGACTCTGCATTCTGATTGGTCAGTAGGCGGGTGTTCATTAATCGTCACTAACAATAATGCAGCTGGACATCACTGGTTTGTGATGCGTTATCGTTTCTATATTACCATATATATAATACACATGCTATATTATATGCTAATATAGATATATTAGCAACTAATATATGTAGAGATATTCCACATAACCATAATGGTATAATAAATATAAAAACAATAATATGAAGAGTTCGAGCTGAAGACTGCAGTGGAATTTAAGGAATAAGGAGCTTTCACGCTGCACTAACCCGAGACCCGGAGGTGTGAGCTCAGTCGCACCTGAACGTGACTCGGACTCGGGTCCGAACTCAGGAAGTAAAGTGTGTTTTAGACGATGACGAGGTTGTTAGTTTCCACGACACACATGTGTGGGAACACAGAAGAGACAGGAGCCTTAGTGCATGTAATTGCACCAAAATAATAAAAAATCAATCAATAAAACATGGTGAATCATGTTGTAGTTGTGTTCTGCGTCAGTGTTTGTGATGATGTAAGATACAGCGGAACCTCAGCGAGTTCTTAAAGCGCAAGTATTTTCCCATAAGAAATAACGTAAATGCAGATAATCCGTTCCAGCCGCCCAAAAATATGACCAATATTCCCAATACGAAGCGTATGGAAACTGTACGGCTGCTTACAAAGAACTGACCCAAGCCAAGCATTCCATGTCAAGGATCCTCACAGGAAGTCGTGCCACCAAGCTTGGGCTAAAAATAGAACGGATCACCCACGCCACCAATCTGTCAACAAAAAAACACCCGAAAAATCACCTAGCTTTTCACTGACTGAAAAAAGACTCATAAAATTCGTAAACTCGCTTTGGTTGGCTTCGCACGGCTTTCCACTGATGCTAACAAGACTTTTAAAGGCCCCCGGACGTACACGCGACTTAGACGGCATTCGGTTCGTTTGTATGCTGAAAATGCTTCATATGCTTCAATTCCTAAGGCAAAAGTTCGTAAAGGAGGATGTTCATATGCTGAGGTTCCACTGTATATGCATAACGCACCAGGGTTCAATAGAATCACGTGAGTCAGAAAGCTGCCTGATGCTGCAGGAACGTTCCAGTGTGTTTATGATGATCAGCCTTGAGATATCGAGACCACACCAGGAAACTAATCAACTTGAGAGTGACAGTCATCCCACTGGCGATTATTTTCCTGTAACTGCACGTCCCACAGGGATTTATTCCTTACTTGTGAATATATGACTCTAACGTTCTGACTGCCGAGTAATTACTCGATAAAAGCCTGGTCTGTAGATGACAGCTGAAATATACCACCTACTGAATTCTGAAGGAGCAAATCTCTGGAATTACATCCGGATATACTTCTGATCTCTTTCAGAGCTGTAACTGTGCTGTGAGGAATAATCTGGGACATTTATTGTGGGTTTTTTTTTTAATGCTCATGGTAATTAGTCAAATATGTCGCCTGTAAAGCGTCGTTACTCTTCAGATCGCATCATCAAACAACGGTTGCCATTTCCCCGAAAATCCCCTCAAGCGCAGTCGTGCAAAATGCAAATAAACGCGTGTTGCCGATGCTGCCGTCAGCCGTCGCTCTGAAACATGAAGGATGGTTATCCTCTGTGAGGGAGAGCCGAGGCAGGACGGCGTCTCCAGAAGAAAGAACAGATGACTGGATTGGAGATGGAGAATTATGTTCAGATCAGGAAGCAGCTCAGCGAATCGAACCAGAGGAAGAGTTAGAATTAGCATTGAGGGTTGTTTTATTTCTGATATAGATTTTCTCAGTGGATTTTAAAGACAGGAAGCAGAGCTCTGTGATTATTTTAGAAGGGAAATAATACTGTAGTGTTTATACGCCCATTTTCAAGGACCAGAGCGTCACGCTCAAAAATCTCCCTCTCTTCCAGCCCCTTCACACTCTCTCTCTCCATCTATCTTCCTCTCTGTCTAAATCCCTTTCTTCCTCTGTTTCTATCTCCATCCCCTTCTTCATCTCCATACCTTTCTCCCTCTCTGTCTGTCTCCATACCTTTCTCCCTCTCTGTCTGTCTCCATCCCTTTATCCGTCTCGTCCTCCACCTCCATCCCTTTCTTCCTCTCCATTTCTGTCTCCATCCCCTTCTTCTTGTTCTCCATCTCCATCCCTTTCATCCTCTCTGTCTCCATTCCTTTCTCCCTCTCTCTGTCTCCATTCCTTTCGTCCTTTCTATCTCCATCTCTTTCTCCCTCTCAGTCTGTCTCCATCCCTGTCTCCCAATCTCTCTCTGTCTCCATCCCTTTCTCCCTCCCAGTCTTCATCTCTTTCTTCCTCTGTCTCCATCCCTTTCTCTCTCTCTATCCTTTTGTCCCTCTCTGTCTCTATCCCTTTCTCCCTCTTCATCGCTTTCTTTCTCTGTCTCCATCCCTTTCTCCCTCTTGTTCTCTATCTCCATCCCTTTCTTCCTCTCCGTCTCCATCCCTTTCTCCCTCTCTGTCTCCATCCCTTTCTGCCGCTCTGGCTTCATCCCTTTCTCTCTCTCTTTCTTCCTCTCCATCTCCATCCCTTTCTGCCTCTCTGGCTTCATCCCTTTCTCTCTCTCTTTCTTCCTCTCCATCTCCATCCCTTTCTCCCTCTCTGTCCTCCATCCCTTTCTCTCTCTCTTTCTTCCTCTCCATCTCCATCCCTTTCTGCCTCTATGGCTTCATCCCTTTCTCTCTCTCTTTCTTCCTCTCCATCTCCATCCCTTTCTCCCTATCTGTTCCTGTCTCCATCCCTTTCTTCCTCTTGTTCTCTGTCTCCATTCCTTTCCATCTCTTTCTCCCTTTCAGCCTGCCTCCATCCCTTTCTGTCTCTGTCTCCATCCCCTTCTCCCTCTGTCTCTCCATCTCCTCTGTCTCCCTCTCTCTCCCTCAGAGTTTCTCTGTCTCTCTCTCTCCATCTCTCTCATCTGACCCTCTGTAATATCAGCACAATAGTGAAACTGTTCTTCCTTTGATCTCATAAATATCAGAAAGCTTAGAGTCTGTTTATCTTTCTCTGCTGCTCAAATCCCTCCTTTATTCTTTTGCGTCTAGTCGTCTGGATTTCAGTTAATCCCCTGCATATTGCTATCAGTAGTTCTAAGCGTCCATAAACACTTCAGACGCCTGGCTCCTCGGCGTCATCACAACTTCACCTCCTAACCTCCATGTTGTCCCTTAAAACACCACAGAATAAATTCTTCTTAAACGTACAAATACCCTCAGTAATCTCTCTCTACTCTCCCCGGCTCTCTTCCCTATCAGCAGACTCGCACCCTGGAGTCCTGACAGGAGTTCTTATCTCTGTACAGTCAGGAGGAACATCTTCCACCTTTAAACCTGCCTTAAAACACCTCTGATTTCCTGTCAGGCCTTTTAGCCAGAGATGTACAGATGACAGTGAAGGTCGAGGGTGGAGTTCGAGGGTAGACTCTTAAAGTAGAGTTTGAGGGTGGAGTTCGAGGGTAGACTCTTAAAGTAGAGTTTGAGGGTGGAGTTCGTGGCTGGAGTTTGAGTATAGAGTCTGAGAGTCGAGTCTTAAAGTAAAGTTTAAGAGAAGAGTTCGAGGGTGGAGTCAGAGTAGAGTCTGAGAGTGGAGTCTGGGAGTAGAGTTTGAGAAAAGAGTTTGAGAGTAGAGTCTGTGAGTTGAGTCTTAAAGTAGAGTTCGTGGCTGGAGTTTGAGGACAGAGTGAGAGTCGAGTCTTAAAGTAGAGTTTAAGAGAAGAGTTTGAGGGTGGAGTTCGAGTGTAGAGTTTGACGGTGGAGTTTGAGGGTGGAGTTCAAGGGTGGAGTTCAAGAGTGGAGTCTGAGAGTGGAGTTTGAGGAAAGAGTTTGACGGTGGAGTTTAAGGGGAGAGTTTGAGGGTGGAGTTTGAGGACAGACTGAGAGTTGAGTCTTAAAGTAGAGTTTAAGAGAAGAGTGTGAGGGTGGAGTTCGAGGGTGGAGTTTGAGAATGGAGTCTGAAAGTAGAGTCTGAGAGTAGAGTTGGAGGGCGGAGTTTGAGGGTGGAGTTTGAGGGTAGAGTTCAACGGTGGAGTTTAAGGGTAGACTTTGAGGGTGGAGTTTGAGTTTGGGGGTGGAGCCTGAGGGTGGAGTTCAAATGTGGTGCTCTTTTTGTGCATTTTTGTGTGGTTTAGTAGGTTTAAAACCACGTGACCATCATCACTCACCTTTCCCCCAGGTTTGGACCTTTCCTTGGGTCGATGGACCAACAGCGGCTGATCCAGTTCTTTCACGGTGATGCCGTAATTTTTTCTGTGATCAGAGCAGAAACTAGTGTTAAAGAGAACACAACAGTATATAAAAGCTGTAAGGGGACGAAAGCTGAAGAGAAATCGAGCTGTAAATAAATAAATAAATAAACCTGTAGTATTCGATGAAGGTGGTCTCGGAGCCGTCCGCCATGGTGAAGGAATCTTTGGGGGACTTGGCCCACTCGATGTCGTCGATGCGGTAGGTTCGGTTGTTGTAGCGAGTGATGACTATAGAGCCGATTAACTCTTTGGTACACTCGTCCTGGAACCTTTCACGACTCTGCTGGTAGATCATGTTCCTGCATGAGTGCACACACACACACACACACACACACACACACACACACACAGAATGAATAAATACATCATGTTTTTATATACAGAAACTCCAGAACCCACACAAAAGTATTTATTCGGTGTATATACGACTAATACTAGGAGCTTCACCTTACAATTCTCCACAGTTTTACTGAAAATAAACTAAATCCAGTTCAGAACTTACATGACGTCCAGGACTGAATCGTTCCTCAGCACTTTGTGTGAAATGTCCACCAGCAGGTACAAACCTCCATCGGTGTGTTTTATACAGGTGGAGTAACCGGGCCACACTTGCAGCCTGACACACACACACACACGCACACACGCGCACACACACACGCACACACACACACACACACACACACACACACACACACACGGTGTAACAAGGAACAGGTGCTGAGTGTTCGTCATGAGGCTGCAGTCTCTTATAGCTGACATCATACAGATGCCTCTGTATCCATTCCATCTGTTATTACTGTACTAGAAGTTATCTATACATCCAAGTGTACACTGATTTATTCATTCACTCTTTCTGCACTCATCCATCCATGCACTTATACATCCATCCATCCATCCACCCATCTATATATCTATCAAAAAACAAAAACAAACAAACAAAAAAAAGACACTTCATCCAACCAAGCATATAGACAAACTTCATTCATCCATCAAACCAAGGGTGCTTCTATTCATACATCTATAAATCCCTACACCCATCCATCCATCCATCCATCCATCCATCCATAAATCCCTATATCCATCCATTTATCCATCCATAGAAGCTTCAATCCATCCAACCATACATCCATTCAAAAACAGCCTATATCCATCTATCCATCCATCCAAACTTGCCTATAGCTATCCATCCACCCATCCAAAGATGCTTCAACCTATCCATCCATCCATCCATCCAAACCTGCCTATACCTATCCATCCATCCATCCATCCACCCACCCACCCACCCAAAGATGCTTCAATCTATCCAACCATCTATACAAACCTGCCTTTATCCATCCATCCATCCATCCATCCATCCAAAGATGCTTCAATCTATCCAACCATCCATCCAAACATTCTTAAATCCATCCATCCATCCAAGGACGCATCAATCCATCCATCTATCCAAACCTGCTGATATCTATCTATCCATCCATCCATCACTTAATACCTGCCTATATCCACCCATCCATCCAAGATGCTTCAAATCTATTCAACCATGCATACAAACCTGCCTTTATCCATCCATCCATCCATCAATCCACCCAAACCTGCCTATATCTATCCACCCACCCACCCATCAACCAATCCAAAGATGCTTCAATTTATCCAACCATCCATACAAACCTGCCTTTATCCATCCATCCATCCATCCAAGGACACAAACATCCATTTAACAAAAACAAACAAAATAAACATCTATAAAGAAATCCATCCATGCACACACACAAGCTTCCATCCATTTAACCAAAGACACATCACTCCACCCATCAATCCCTATATCCATCCATCTAACCCAGGATGCATCAATCCATCTGAGCATGCATCCATCCTCATATCCATCCATCTAACCAAGGATGCATTCATTAATGCATCAATCCATCCAAGCAAACATTCCTATACCCATCCAAGCAAAAAAAAAAAAAATTCCATCCATCTAACCAGGGAAGAAATCATCTATCCAGCTATCAAACTCATCCATCCATTAATCCAACCATCCAAGCGAGCAAACCTCCTTAGACCCATGCACAGTTTACACATGTATGATATACGGTCATTACGCCGCTCCGTTCCCTGCACTTTCCTTATCATAGGAATTTCTCATGAAGGGATTAAATAGGGATTAATACCTGTGCTTGTTGAGAACAACGGCATTTTTGGGGTCATAATGATTCCTGCCAATCAGATTTAGCCCCAAAATCTTCATCACTCTGAAAGACAGAGACAGAGAGAGGTAAAGAAAGGAAAGGTCAGTGGTATTAATCACGGTCATTAAATGGGCTGTTGGCCGCTGTGGACTTTCACTTGATGCCATTCTGCTTATTTGGAGTTCAGTGTCTGTCTAATTGTATTTTCCAAAGGCTTTTCCAGGATGGGAAAGAGGGAAATGGAACGTTACGGAAACAAGTCTCTCAGAAGTGTGTTTTCTATCAGGAATGATGAGGGCAGTATTAGAGAGAAGATGGCTAAAAAAAGGGATAAAGAGAGAAGAAATAAAAGTAAACAGAAGGTGAGAGATGAGAGAGAAGAATAGGAGAAAACGAGTGACAAAAGTGAACAAAGAGACAGGAGAGAAAAATAGAAAGAATGGAGAACAAGGGATACGAGAGGAAGCACAACAGACCGAACGAAATTAAGCACAGACATGAGAAAAACACTAGCACAGAGAGAGCCTGAGAAAAGGTCAGAGAGAGACGAGAAAAATGAACAACAGAGAGAGAAAAGAAAAAAGAAAATGATAGAACTGAAAAGATAAATGAATGGAAAAAAAATCAAGAAAAGCCCAAAATGAAAGAAAGAGAGAATTTGAACTTGTGGGAGAGAGGGAGAGGGAGAGAGAGAGAGAGAGAGAGAGAGAGAAATGGGGGGGATGAGGCAGGGACAGAGGGAGAGAGAGGGGGAGAGAGAGAGAGAGGTGAAAATGAACAGCAGCACTGGTCCTCAGAGTGGAGAGTGATGGCGGTCACTGCTGAAATCACGTTTTACGTTCTTCAGCGATTTAACGTCCTGTTGCTGTTACCATGGCAACACAGAGCGAGTGCTATTAAACTTTATTGAAGCAGATTGCAAAAAGAGGAAAAAAAACACTTCAACATCTTTATAAAGGGCATTTATCTTCTGTTTTTTTCCCTCTATCTGTTTTAAAGAAGAGGAGAAGGAATGGAAGATCATGACAGAGCTCAGTGTTCAGAGGAACTTCAAGGCCACAGAAGTTTAAAGACACTTAATGGACTGTCTTGTGATTCGATAACAGATTTACACACACACACACACACACACACACACACCTGCGCAGGACGACGTTGTAGAAGGGGATACACAGATCGGAGTGGGGGGGCAGGATCTTCGTCATCTGGATTTTAATATCTATTTCCTGATTGTCGGTCTTCCTCTCAGCTTTCACATGAAGAACCTGGAGGGGGGGGGGGGTCAGTGAGAGCAATCTCTAACATGTATTCATTTAAACACACACACACACACACACACAGAAACAGACAGACAGAAAGACAGAGAGACACACTGACAGGGAGACAGACACAGAGACTCACACTCAGACAGATAGAGAGACACACAGACCCACACACAGAGACAGAACAAGAGACACACACACAGACAGAGACATTCACAGAGAGAGAAAGAGAGAGAGAGAAAAAGACACGCACACACACAAAGAGAGACTCACCGACAAAGAGACACACACTGACAGAGACACACATCCCAACAGAGAGAGAGACACACAGACAGAGAGAGACAGAGACACACATACACACACAGACAGGAAGAGAGAGAGACAGACACAGACAGAGAGAGACACACACACAAACACAGACAGAGAGAAAGACACAGAGAGACAGAAACAAAGAGAGATACATCCAGATAGAGAAAGACAGACACAGAGAGACACACACAGATACACATACCGACAGAGAGAGACACACACACACAGTGGAAGAAAGACACAGACAAAGAGAGAGAGAGAGACACACACACGCACCTCCTCTAGGCGTTTTGGCAGATAAAGGATGGAACCATCGAAGGCCACGACGTCTCCTGTAGTTGACCGATGCTCTTTCAACATCCCGAAGCGCATCCCAACTGACTCCACATTTGGCCTGAAACACACACACACACAAAGACACACACACACACACCTAAAGGTCTATAATACAAAATGACAGACATCAGTGAGCATCATTAACCTAACGCGAGGCTAAACAGGGACTTAGTGACCCGTCTCAACACCACCACAAAAATCACGTCAGGAAGTGACCGCAGGAAAGGACCAGGGGACGGAATGTTCCACATCAATCACACGACAGATAACATCAGCGTGATGTCCACGGCGTGAAGAACACCAGGAGAGAACGTGAGAGCTGTGTCCTCGAATCCTCTGTACCGCTCTGTCTCTCCTTCTTCTCCTGTAGATCTCACTGCAGCCTTCAGTGTGTCCATCTGCGCTCCTGCTCATGGAGGGTCACTCAAGTCTGAGGACTGAGCCGAGATCTCTTCATACACACTCGAGACAGAAGAGTTACAGAAATCGTTGGGGTCGTTTTCAAGCTTCACGGCTCGTTAGAGTCATGTAAAGCAGTGACGTCTTTATTAAATAAACGAAAAGAATCAGACAAAGCTGAAGCGTGTAAGGCTGGGGGATATTTTGTTGAGGCGGCATTACTGCAATGTAAAAGAAATCGGTCTCTTGAGGATGTCCAACTTTACCCGAGAGGACTACTGTATAATAACAGAACATATAATTATATCACTAACAAACATTTCGATATTAACATCTGACAGACGCTGTTATCCAGAGTGACGTATAAAAGTGCTTTCAAGTCTCTATCAGTGAATACATTAACACTGGGTCAAGAGGTCAGAGATGTAATCAACATAAGACATTAAACAAACAGGAAAAATACACAGATCAGGCATTATGACCAATATCGTATTGGACCCCCTTTCTGCTGCCAAATCAGCCCTGACCCGTCCTGCACTGTGTATTCTGACACCTTTCTATCAGAACCAGCATTAACTTCTTCAGCAGTTTGATCAACAGTAGCTCGTCTGTTGGATCGGATCACACGGTCCAGCCTTCTCTCCCCACGTGTATCAGTGAGCCTTGACCACCCATGATCCTGTCGCCGGGTCACCGCTGTTCCTTCCTTAGACCACTTTTGATAGATACTGACCACTGCAGACCGGGAACACCCCACAAGAGCTGCAGTTTTGGAGATGCTCTGATCCAGTGGTCTAGCCATCACAATTTGTCCCTTCATCAAACTCGCTCAAATCCTTACGCTTGTCCATTTTTCCTGCTTCTAACACATCAACTTTGAGGACAAAATGTTGACTTGCTGCCTAATATATCCCACCCACTAACAGGTGCCATGATGAGGAGATCATCAGTCTTATTCACTTCACCTCTCACTGTCAAGAGCCAAATTGTGATGGCTAGACCACTGGATCAGAGCATCTCCAAAACTGCAGCTCTTGTGAGGTGTTCCCGGTCTGCAGTGGTCAGTATCTATCAAAAGTGTCCTTTAAGTCCTGTAAGAAACTAAGAGGACTTAAAGGATCTGCTGTTAACATCTTGGTTTCAGATACCACAGCACACCTTCAGGGATCTAGTGGAGTCCACACCTCGATGGGTCAGGGCTGTTTTGGCAGCAAAAGGAGGACCAACGCATTATTAGGGAGATGGTCATAATGTTATGCCTGATCGGTGTACATCATATGAACACAGGCACGTGTGTGTGATGCGTTTCGAACCTACGTGAAGGTGACGTGATACTGGAACACGGCTTCGTTCTTGCACCGGATGGGGACGAGGTTCGAGCCGACGGAGACCGGATCCCCTTTCGTTCCGACTTTCTTCAACGGCTCGCTGTAGGGATGAGGTGATAAATAATAATAACACACAGCACGTTCAATTACAGGTAAATATTCTTTGCACAGAATTCCGGACTGCTTTGCTTCATCACCAGTAAAGAGGGAAGGATTTCAATAATCGGTGTTTGAGCAAAACATTTAAGAGATTTAACACTGACTGCAGACGTTATGTACAAACAACCTAAAAGGAAACCAGCACCTTCACTTCCTGCTTTAGATCGCCCGGGATTCGTTTCGGTGAAACATTACAGGGTATGAGGAAGAAAGGAGCCAAGACTGAAGCACCGACTTATCGCTTGATTCATAAACAACAAGTCACACATCTTACACGTCTCTTGTGGGCATTTACCGTCCGTCAAGTCCCGAGGAAAAGTGGGAGGAGCCAAAACGTACAGGCTACAGCACACGCTTTACAACCAAATTCTATTTTAATAACAAAAATAAATCGTGTTCTTGCGTTACGATTTGTCGCTTTATGGATCTTTACCTAATTTGCATAAACCTTTTTTTGCATAAATCATGGCCTGTCTGAATCCAGAGCTCTGTCTAGCAGGCTGGTGTGAACGCAGAATGTGATTTAAAGCTTATTTCTGAGGAAGAAGGGGCGGAGAGTGCCACACGACAAAGTTTAACTATGCAAATGAGATGCAAAGATGCTTGTGAACTACGAACAGGAGTGAAAGATGGCAGGTTATTTTTGGTTCTCTCTTTTTCTGCGCGACTTTAGCGTTTTTACTCAAACCGGAACGTTCTGCCTTTAGATTTCAGTGACGAGTGAAACAGTGTGTGTCTTCAACGTCGCCTCTGAGTA
>NC_080731.1:3598240-3625740 GCF_019097595.1 Hemibagrus wyckioides
TTAACTAACAGTGCCATGCTCCTTCCTCTTCCCAAAGCAGGTTCCTGTGATGTTTGAAGAAACCCTCGGGCTCTTACAAACCCTCTGCTGCCCCCTTCCTCCTCCTCCTTCATTCCCTGTGTTACACTAACAGGCCTGTCACCGCCCGACCCTGGGCTTCCTCGGCCATAAGGAAACAGCGTGGTGTCTAAAGCGCTGGACGCCTGACCTCTCCCTCTCCCAGCAATCGCTTCAGCCAGAGCTACAGGAGCAGCTGGAGAGCGGCCTACAGGAGGCTCTTCGGCCATGGCAGATAAACCTCTGGCTCGTCCTACAGATGCCTTGTCTGCAAACAGAGCCAGGCCTCGAGCTCGGCCCACCGAGGGCTCTCCTGTAGCTACACCCAAACCTCTGGCTCGCCCGATTGAGAGCTGGTCTATCAGAAAACCCCTGGCTCGTCCCGGGGAGTGCTGGTCTGCGAGTAAGCCTCGACCCCGTGCCACAGGAAGATCTGGAGCGCCGGGGAATCCTGCTCGGAACAGCGGCTTATTCGGATCCATTTTTGCTTTCTGCTTTCTACAAAGAAAAACAAAACAAGAGATGATTACGAGAAGACAAAGGCTCAACGATCCCTTTACATCAATACTGAACTTTACATGAACATGAAGGTGCAGAGTGAACATTACTACATCAACAAGACACGTTTCTGTCAACCGCAGTAAACTGTGCCTTTTTTCCCCCCCATATTTGCCCAAAATTCAGGAACAAGGACACTCTGGGGGCTGAAAAATAGCCTAAAACACACACATTATCCAGCAGTCTAACTCCTTTCATCATTATTAATAAGACCAATGTATTAAAAAAACATTATCAATTTATTTAAAGGGCTTTTTTCTTCCTCAACGAAAGTCTAGGGAACTGTTTATCCAAAAACGTACAATCTTCTCTGAGGTCTTTAAGTGAATCCATCCTCACAGTGACATGAAATAAATCTAAATACTCAACAAGAGCTGTTTTCTCACTCAACATATACATACACACCAATCAGCCATAACATTATGACCAGTGCCAGGTGCCGTGAATAAGACTGATGATCTCCTCATCATGGCACCTGTTAGTGGGTGGGATATATTAGGCAGCAAGTGACCTTTTTGTCCTCAAAGTTGATGTTAGAAGCAGGAAAAATGGACAAGCGTAAGGATTTGAGTGAATTTGATGAAGGGCCAAATTGTGATGGCTTGACAACTGGATCAGAGCATCTCCAAAACTGCAGCTCTTGTGGGGTGTTCCCGGTCTGCAGTGGTCAGTATCTATCAAAAGTGGTCCAAGGAAGGAACAGCGGTGAACCGGTGACAGGGTCATGGGCGGACAAGGCTCACTGATGCACATGGGGAGTGAAGGCTGGCCCGTGTGATCCGATCCAACAGACGAGCTACTGTTGATCAAACTGCTGAAGAAGTTAATGCTGGTTCTGATAGAAAGGGGTCAGAATACACAGTGCAGGACGGGTCAGGGCTGTTTTGGAAGCAAAAAGGGGACCAACACAATCTTAGGCAGGTGGTCATAATGTTATGCCTGGTCAGAGTATCTTATGATTAAAAACTTTGAGATACTTTTCACATGATGTTTTTGCTCTCTCTCTCTCTCTCTCTCTGTCTGTCTCT
The DNA here is from genome assembly GCF_019097595.1 of Hemibagrus wyckioides. Taxonomy (NCBI): domain Eukaryota; kingdom Metazoa; phylum Chordata; class Actinopteri; order Siluriformes; family Bagridae; genus Hemibagrus; species Hemibagrus wyckioides. The sequence goes on from NC_080731.1 coordinate 3,599,884, forward strand.
CTCTCTCTCACACACACACACTTCACACACTGTCCACCCATTTTATGACTGCCTGGTGACATAAAACAGAATTTAATTTCAAAGAAATAGAAAACGATATACTAGATAAGATAGCAGAAAAGGTCCGAGCTGCACGTGCAACATCACACTACGGTATCTGCGGGAAAAAAGCTAATCAGGAACTGACACAGGAAGAGACAGATTTGTACATTTGTCACCGTCGGACATTTTCCAAATTAGCGTCTGTCACAAATCTGTCGCGGATCCTGGACGGATGGTCAGTTTCATCGCCGGCAGATTTGAAGGAGCGGGACGACTCCATGGTCTTTATATGATGTATGAGATGAATGTGTTTATGTGGTGTGTAGCTCACAGATCTTGTCAAAAAGGGAATATGAATATGACAGTGTGTCGCTGACCACAACGATGTACTGCTACATGATATTGAAAAATAACGAGGACAACACCCAGCCTTTCTGGACTTCTGTAGCGTACTGGACTCTGCTTATTTATTTATAGTCTAATAAGCCTAATGACCCCTTCCTGTTCCAACATGACCGCACACCAGTGCACAAAACAAGGTCCATAAAGACATGGATGAGAGAGTTTGGTGTGGAGGAACTTCACAGAGTCCTGACCTCAACCCCATAATTATTTGGAGGGGTGTCCCAAAACTTTTGGCAATATAGTGTATGAAGACGCCTTGTCCAATCCAGCGTCAGCACCTGGTAGCCCCGCCTCCTTTCCGCTTTTACGTTGACTGCATAAAGCCTCCAATAATTCCACACTTCATCCGGGTACTTGAAGTGCAAATTCCACATCACATCAAACAGCTAGTAAAAGCGTGGTAATGCTAGTTAACTAACCTATTATGTCCAGTTTACAGTTCATACTCCAAATATAACCTTTAACACTGCTGAATCTGGTGGTTTTATAGCAGCACAGCATGGAAATAAACATTAAATTCACATTTACGTTTATTAGGGCTTATTTTATAGCTAATACACGTGTAAGGAATTACAAACAAACAAACAAACAAACAAATAAATAAATAAATAACACAACATGGCGCCCAGACGCCACGTGAAATCTTAGGTATTATTATTATAAATAAATCTCCAATTATCAACAAGATACCGTACTTTTCTATTCTTTATATCTTTTATTTTCTTAATAGTCTGTCATCCTTAGAGACTTTTTTTTTAATTTTTCAGCGTCAAATATCGAATATTTTACGTAAAAAGCAGAATTCCGACAGTTTTAGCAGATAAATTAGTTTGAAACTCCGGGATTTGCTGTATTTAGATTAAATGCACCAGATTTTTTTTGAGGTTTTAACCCAACTTCCTAACACAATGTGATGAGAAAACCTATTGTTTCTCCAAATAAACGGCCTTTATACGAAGAAATTGGCATGTTTAATGTCCAGTTTTCAGGAGTTTTGTTTAGTTATTTATTCATTACACTTACTAACTAAGCGTCACTACGTTAAAATACGTGTTTTTAAAATGGGAAAACACGTGCACGTCTTACCGAGTCGTGTCCACTGTAGATAGAAAGGAGAGCTTGATTGTTAGGGTGCGTCGCAATCCGCGTGCATCTGCACTAAATATGGCGTCAAAAAAGTGGTTAAATAAAGAGGCTCGCGCCCTGGATTGTGACTCGATGCAGCGATTTTCAACGCACCCACAACAACTCACTGAGGCTAACAATTAATGTAAAAATAAATAAATAAACGAATATAAATCGAATGTTGTTTGTTACAAAATGATTCCATTACCAAGTAAAATGCTAATATATAAATTAAAAAATGTTATAAATATATACATACATACTTTGCTAACACAACTATTCCGGTTAATAATCGCTAATTAGCGCTTTGTAACATCACCGCTAATCGCACTAATGTTACAAAGGCATTTCGGTTAATTAACTTTTTAAAAAATCGCTTATAGCATCACAATTAATATATTTAACGACTTAATTATGCTAAATTACCGTAATTAGCTATCGTAATCACATTTTTCTTTCTGCCGAGCTCTCGTGCTAGTTTTATTGACCTGCTAATTAGCTAATCCGGCTAATAACGTAAGCAGCAGGGCTTGAATGAACCACGTGCTCGTACTGTATATATTCATTGTAATCGATACCAGGACCAAATAAATAAAACAATTTGGGAAATAAATAGCTAGATAGCATTCTATACCTTTTAAATAAATATTCCCAATGGCCTGGGGCAGAACTTTGCTTTAAAAAGGCACAGAATGGACTTTCGTTCAAAATCAGGTGAAAGCAGCTAGTGCATGATCACAGTGTCAATAAAGACTCCATGTGACGTCACTGGAGCCGTGAAACAGACGTCAAGGAAAGGGTTAAAAATGGATTACCTTGCTTTTCTTACCGCAAGTATTACTAAGAAAAACAATAATGATCTGTGATTGGTTGTTGGGGGAAAAAGGTGATCAGTGATTGGTTATCGGGAACAATCCTGAATAGTGATTGGTTATCAGGAACATTGGTGGTCAGTGATTAGTTGTTGGGAAAACTGGTGGTCAGTGATTGGTTATCAGGAACATTGGTGGTCAGTGATTAGTTGTTGGGAACAATGGTGGTCAGTGATTGGTCGTCAGAAACAATAGTAATCAGTGATTGGTTATCAGGAACAATGATGGTCAGTGACTGGTTGTTAGGAAAAAGGTGATCAGTGATTGGTTATTGGGAACAATCCTGATTAGTGATTGGTTATCAGGAACATTGGTGGTCAATGATTAGTTGTTGGGAGCAATGGTGGTCAGTGATTGGTCGTCAGAAACAATAGTAATCAGTGATTGGTTATCAGGAACAATGATGGTCAGTGACTGGTTTTCGGGAACAATGGTGGTCAGTGATTGGTTATCAGGAACATTGGTGATTAGTGATTGGTTTTCAGGAACATTGGTGGTCAGTGATTGGTTATTGGGAACAATGGTGGTCAGTGATTGGTTTTCGGGAACAATGGTGGTAAGTGACTGGTTATGAGGAACAATGGTGGTCAATGATTGGTTGTTGGGAACAATGGTGATCAGTAACTGGTACAAAGGCTCAAGCACAACTCAGCCAGTCTTTACACACACAACAGCCAGACTAGAGCGTGTGATGTTTCTTCAATCCTCAAGTGTCCAGTTTCACTGATCCTAGACTCTAGACTGAGACTCCTGTACTTAACTGAGAGGAGCAGAAGCCGCTGTGATCTCCTCTTTCAGTGCCTTGATATAATTATATAAATTACTGTAGCCTTTTTCTGTCTGCTTGAACCAATCTGGCCGTTCTCCACTGACCTCTCATCTCATCAACAAATCATTTCTGCCCACAGAACAGCTGCTGAATGGATGTGCTTTTGGTTTTCACACCATTCTGTATAAACTCTAACCAACAGTCACTAATTACATGTCAGCAATTTGGTTCAAGGTCGAGAAAATTAAGCAAATGAATGTAACCTGGTGTTTGCTATTCACAAAAAAAATCATCCAGCTAGTCAGACTAGTAACATGATTAACTAGCTGTAACGTACACAGAACAGGCATAAACATTATAAGTGAATAACACTGATGATCTCCTCATCATGGCACCTGTTAGTGGGTGGGATATATTAGGTAACAAGTTGTCCTCAAAGTTGATGTTAGAAGCAGGAAAAATGGACAAGTGTAAGGATTTGAGCGAGTTTGACGAAAGACCAAATTGTGATGGCTAGACCACTGGATCAGAGCATCTCCAAAACTGCAGCTCTTGTGGGGTGTTCCCAGTCTGCAGTGGTCAGTATCTATCAAAAGTGGTCCAAGGAAGGAACAGTGGTGAACCGGTGACAGGGTCATGGACGGACAAGGCTCATTGATGCACGTGGGGAGTGAAGGCTGGCCCGTGTGATCCGATCCAACAGACGAGCTACTGTTGATCAAACTGCTGAAGAAGTTAATGCTGGTTCTGATAGAAAGGGGTCAGAATACACAGTTTTGGCAGCTGAAGGGGGACCGACAGGCAGGTGGTCATAATGTTATGCCCGATCAGTTTTCCTATTTTATTGACTCCAGACTTCCTTTGTCAAACGTATCGGCTAATGGATTTGCTAGAAATGTCACTTTGAGCAGGCGACAGCAATTTCCCGTTCTTTAAATATTCTAATTTTCATGCTTGGCCACACAGTAAATGAGCTAATTAACATTTCAGTCCTGGATATCATTTCAGCTGTAACATGGTCAACGGCTACGCATACGGTTAATTAATTCCCTCATGCGATTTCCTGTCACTAACGCTATACGATGGAGCTTTATCTCATCTCTCGGGTCACCTGCCGTCGATAATGAATCGAATTAAACTTAACACTCCAATCTAATTACAGATCTATACAGGAGAACAGTATAAGGCAGAGCTCCAGGTCAACACTAACAAGCCTATAAGTATGTACTTCATAACACCCAACTCTGTAGCCATGGCCACAATTAGGTGCCCCCCCACACCTCATTATATGACACACTCCTAAGCCTGATATTTTAATTATAAGCATTCAATGCAAATCATTTCTAATCTGTGGAATAGCCGATGATTCACCTTCGGTCAGCGTGACTCACCGGCACACGGACCAACCTGCGAATAAATGTCATGACTCAGAACCTGAACAAAGGCCATCATGTACTCCGTCCATCCAACATGCAGAAATGTGTTAGAGCTCACTCACAATGCTCACTCAGTGCGAGTCTGGTCATGGAACACCAAAGCTGCCTGGGGGGGGAAATGAGCTAAAGTCAGAGATCAGATCAAACAGGCAGACAGGAAATGATCTAAAAAAGGCTGATATCTAACGTTTGGCACATTTTATTTTCAGTGAATTGTTTCATATAATTAAAATTGTGTCATTTCTGTCTCTCCAACACTGTATTGAATAAATAAACGGATAGAGTGAGACAGATAGAGTGAGAGACATTCAGACAGACAGGGACAGAGTGACAGGGACAAAGAAAGAGAGAGAGAGAGAGAGAGAGAGAGAGACATACTTACAAGCACACACACACACAATGGAGCACAGGCAGACAGGCAGTACAGACAGACAGATACAGACAGATAGACAGACAGGGACAGAGTGACAGACACACACACACACAGATACACATACACATACACACAATGGAGCACAGGCATACAGACAGACAGATTCAGGCAGATAGACAGACAGGGACAGAGTCACAGACACAGAGAGAAAGAGACACACACACACACAGACAGACACACACACAGACAAACAGACAGACACACACCCACACACACACACACACACATACATACACACAGTGGAGCACAGGCATTCAGACAGACAGATACAGACAGAGAGACAGACAGGGACAGAGTGACAGACACAGAGAGAAAGAGACACACACACACAGACAGACACACACACAGACAAACAGACAGACACACACCCACACCCACACACACACACACACATACACACAGTGGAGCACAGGCATTCAGACAGGCAGATACAGACAGAGAGACAGACAGGGACAGAGTGACAGACACAGAGAGAAAGAGACACACACACACACAGACAGACACACACACAGACAAACAGACAGACACACACACACACACACACACATACACACAGTGGAGCACAGGCATTCAGACAGACAGATACAGACAGAGAGACAGACAGGGACAGAGTGACAGACACAGAGAGAGAGAGAGACACACACGCAGACAGACAGACAGACACACACACAAACACAAACAGATAGACAGACAGCTACAGAATGACAGATACACACACACAAACACACGCACACAAAAAAGACAGTGTGGAACAAACAGATAGACAGAGAGGCACATAGACTGATAGGCACTCACAGAGACACACACATGCACACAGACAGATAAGAGAGACAGACACACCAGAATACACAGTGGTAGACAGACAGACAGATACAGAGTCAGATAAAGGCAGGTAGACAGACAGCAAGAGACTAACAGGTACGTAGACTGACAGACACACACAGATACAGACAAACAGTGACAGACTGACAGATTTACCGTGAGAGACACACTGACAGACAGACAGACAGACAGACAGACAGACAGAAATGTAGATTGATAAGCACACACACACACACACACACACACACACTGTTCTGGTCTAAACGTCAGTTGCAGAAACAGGCTTTGCTCATGGTTCTCACGGTGCTGAACAGATATTAAGCGCTTTCCCACTGAGAGAATCTGCCTGGGATCTTCAGCGACACCCATTGCAGTGTGTTTTTGGAATCAGCCGTCTCATTAACCTGAACTTCTGGACTGGACTGAGGCTCGTCCACTTCACCATGCTTTCATTTCCTGCTACATAGAGCTGATTTCTGCAGGAGTTCATTTAATGACTCATTGTTCTGCTCTGATTGCTCTGTGAGGTCCACCTGGGCATTTTCCTCTTAACTGACCACAAACCCACTCACACACACACACACACACACACACACATATATATATATATATGTGTGTGTGTGTGTGTGTGAGTGGGTATATATATATATACAGAGGAGTCCAAAAAATGTATACACACTTAAGTTGTGTTTATTAGTCACATATACATTACTGCACAGTGAAATTCTTATCATGGATATCCCATCCTTGGAGGTTGTGGTCAGAGCACAGAGTCAGCCATGATGTAGCACCCCTGGAGCACGGTGGGTTGGGGGCCTTGCACAAGGGCCCAACAGTGGCAGCTAGGCAGTGCTAGGGCTGGAACCCCGAGCTTCCGGTCGATGACCCAGAGCTTTAACCACTTGACCTACCACCACCACCCCCAGTGGACTTCAACAGGTCCAGTCTACCTCGGCATGCTTCGCACGTCCATTGTACTGGCCATTCGTATACAGAATTTAAATTGTGATATTTTAATTTGAAATTTGAAATTTAATTTTGATTCTTGACTAAGATTTAATATTTTTTCAAGAACTTTGAATGTTGAATTTTGAATACAAAATAGAATTTGCAAGAAAATTAAAAAAAAATCTTTCAGGTGATTGTTTTGGACAGTTGACTAATATTTTGTATCAGTTCAAGAATGTTGAATCTCGAAAATAGAATTTTAATTTTAATGACCCTTTAATTTGATTCGTGAATCTTGACTCTTGAATCTACAGTGTCTGGTGATTTTTGGACTCGATTCTAGACTAATATTTGATATCTGTCCAAGACTTTTCAATCTTGAACAAAGAATGTGAATTCTAATGACATTTCAATTTGATTCAAGAATCCGGAATCTTGAATCAATCTATCTATCTGGTGAATCTATCTATCTGGTGAATCTATCTATCTGGTGAGTCTATCTATTTGGTGAATCTTGAATCAATCTATCTATCTGGTGAATCTGTCTATCTGGTGAATCTATCTGGTGAATCTGTCTATCTGGTGAATCTTGAATCAATCTATCTATGTGGTGAATCTGTCTATCTGGTGAATCTATCTATCTGGTGAATCTATCTGGTGAATCTATCTATCTGGTGAATCTGTCTATCTGGTGAATCTATCTATCTGGTGAGTCTATCTATCTGGTGAATCTATCTATCTGGTGAATCTATCTGGTGAATCTATCTATCTGGTGAATCTGTCTATCTGGTGAATCTATCTATCTGGTGAATCTATCTATCTGGTGAATCTATCTATCTGGTGAATCTATCTGGTGAATCTATCTATCTGGTGAATCTATCTATCTGGTGAATCTATCTGGTGAATCTATCTATCTGGTGAATCTATCTATCTGGTGAATCTATCTATCTGGTGAATCTATCTGGTGAATCTATCTGGTGAATCTATCTATCTGGTGAATCTATCTATCTGGTGAATCTATCTGGTGAATCTATCTATCTGGTGAATCTGTCTATTTGGTGAATCTGTCTATCTAGTGAATCTATCTGGTGAATCTATCTATCTGGTGAATCTGTCTATTTGGTGAATCTGTCTATCTGGTGAATCTATCTGGTGAATCTATCTATCTGGTGAATCTATCTATCTGGTGAATCTATCTATCTGGTGAATCTATCCGGTGAATCTATCTATCTGGTGAATCTATCTATCTGGTGAATCTATCTGGTGAATCTATCTATCTGGTGAATCTGTCTATTTGGTGAATCTGTCTATCTGGTGAATCTATCTGGTGAATCTATCTATCTGGTGAATCTGTCTATTTGGTGAATCTGTCTATCTGGTGAATCTATCTATCTGGTGAATCTGTCTATCTGGTGAATCTGTCTATCTGGTGAATCTATCTGGTGAATCTATCTATCTGGTGAGTCTATCTATCTGGTGAATCTGTCTATTTGGTGAATCTGTCTATCTGGTGAATCTATCTGGTGAGTCTATCTATCTGGTGAGTCCATCTATCTGGTGAATCTGTCTATTTGGTGAATCTATCTATCTGGTGAATCTGTCTATCTGGTGAATCTATCTATCTGGTGAATCTATCTATCTGGTGAATCTGTCTATCTGGTGAATCTATCTGGTGAATCTATCTATCTGGTGAATCTGTCTATCTGGTGAATCTATCTATCTGGTGAATCTATCTATCTGGTGAATCTGTCTATCTGGTGAATCTATCTATCTGGTGAATCTGTCTATCTGGTGAATCTATCTATCTGGTGAATCTGTCTATCTGGTGAATCTATCTATCTGGTGAATCTGTCTATCTGGTGAATCTATCTATCTGGTGAATCTATCTGGTGAATCTATCTATCTGGTGAATCTATCTATCTGGTGAATCTGTCTATTTGGTGAATCTGTCTATCTGGTGAATCTATCTATCTGGTGAATCTGTCTATCTGGTGAATCTGTCTATCTGGTGAATCTATCTGGTGAATCTATCTATCTGGTGAGTCTATCTATCTGGTGAATCTGTCTATTTGGTGAATCTGTCTATCTGGTGAATCTATCTGGTGAGTCTATCTATCTGGTGAATCTGTCTATTTGGTGAATCTGTCTATCTGGTGAATCTATCTGGTGAATCTATCTGGTGAATCTATCTATCTGGTGAATCTATCTATCTGGTGAATCTATCTGGTGAATCTATCTATCTGGTGAATCTATCTGGTGAATCTATCTATCTGGTGAATCTGTCTATTTGGTGAATCTGTCTATCTGGTGAATCTATCTATCTGGTGAATCTGTCTATCTGGTGAATCTGTCTATCTGGTGAATCTATCTGGTGAATCTATCTATCTGGTGAGTCTATCTATCTGGTGAATCTGTCTATTTGGTGAATCTGTCTATCTGGTGAATCTATCTGGTGAGTCTATCTATCTGGTGAATCTGTCTATTTGGTGAATCTGTCTATCTGGTGAATCTGTCTATCTGGTGAATCTGTCTATCTGGTGAATCTATCTATCTGGTGAATCTATCTATCTGGTGAATCTATCTGGTGAATCTATCTATCTGGTGAATCTGTCTATTTGGTGAATCTGTCTATCTGGTGAATCTGTCTATCTGGTGAATCTGTCTATTTGGTGAATCTGTCTATCTGGTGAATCTGTCTATTTGGTGAATCTATCTGGTGAATCTGTCTATCTGGTGAATCTATCTATCTGGTGAATCTGTCTATCTGGTGAATCTATCTGGTGAATCTATCTATCTGGTGAATCTATCTGGTGAATCTATCTGGTGAATCTATCTATCTGGTGAATCTATCTATCTGGTGAATCTGTCTATCTGGTGAATCTGTCTATCTGGTGAATCTATCTATCTGGTGAATCTATCTGGTGAATCTATCTATCTGGTGAATCTGTCTATTTGGTGAATCTGTCTATCTGGTGAATCTATCTATCTGGTGAATCTGTCTATCTGGTGAATCTATCTATCTGGTGAATCTGTCTATCTGGTGAATCTGTCTATCTGGTGAATCTATCTATCTGGTGAATCTGTCTATTTGGTGAATCTATCTGGTGAATCTGTCTATTTGGTGAATCTGTCTATTTGGTGAATCTATCTGGTGAATCTGTCTATCTGGTGAATCTGTCTATCTGGTGAATCTGTCTATCTGGTGAATCTATCTGGTGAATCTATCTATCTGGTGAATCTGTCTATTTGGTGAATCTATCTGGTGAATCTGTCTATCTGGTGAATCTATCTATCTGGTGAATCTATCTATCTGGTGAATCTGTCTATCTGGTGAATCTGTCTATCTGGTGAATCTATCTGGTGAATCTATCTATCTGGTGAATCTGTCTATTTGGTGAATCTATCTGGTGAATCTGTCTATCTGGTGAATCTATCTATCTGGTGAATCTATCTATCTGGTGAATCTGTCTATCTGGTGAATCTATCTGGTGAATCTATCAATCTGGTGAATCTGTCTATCTGGTGAATCTGTCTATTTGGTGAATCTATCTGGTGAATCTGTCTATTTGGTGAATCTATCTGGTGAATCTGTCTATCTGGTGAATCTATCTATCTGGTGAATCTATCTATCTGGTGAATCTGTCTATCTGGTGAATCTATCTATCTGGTGAATCTATCTATCTGGTGAATCTGTCTATCTGGTGAATCTATCTGGTGAATCTATCTATCTGGTGAATCTGTCTATCTGGTGAATCTGTCTATCTGGTGAATCTGTCTATCTGGTGAATCTATCTGGTGAATCTGTCTATCTGGTGAATCTATCTGGTGAATCTATCTGGTGAATCTATCTATCTGGTGAATCTGTCTATCTGGTGAATCTGTCTATCTGGTGAATCTATCTGGTGAATCTATCTATCTGGTGAATCTGTCTATTTGGTGAATCTGTCTATTTGGTGAATCTGTCTATCTGGTGAATCTATCTGGTGAATCTATCTATCTGGTGAATCTGTCTATCTGGTGAATCTGTCTATCTGGTGAATCTATCTATCTGGTGAATCTGTCTATCTGGTGAATCTGTCTATCTGGTGAATCTATCTATCTGGTGAATCTGTCTATTTGGTGAATCTGTCTATTTGGTGAATCTGTCTATCTGGTGAATCTATCTGGTGAATCTATCTATCTGGTGAATCTGTCTATCTGGTGAATCTGTCTATTTGGTGAATCTGTCTATTTGGTGAATCTGTCTATCTGGTGAATCTATCTGGTGAATCTATCTATCTGGTGAATCTGTCTATCTGGTGAATCTATCTGGTGAATCTATCTATCTGGTGAATCTATCTATCTGGTGAATCTATCTGGTGAATCTATCTATCTGGTGAATCTGTCTATCTGGTGAATCTATCTATCTGGTGAATCTATCTGGTGAATCTATCTATCTGGTGAATCTGTCTATCTGGTGAATCTATCTATCTGGTGAATCTGTCTATCTGGTGAATCTGTCTATCTGGTGAATCTATCTATCTGGTGAATCTATCTATCTGGTGAATCTGTCTATTTGGTGAATCTATCTATCTGGTGAATCTATCTGGTGAATCTATCTATCTGGTGAATCTATCTATCTGGTGAATCTATCTATCTGGTGAATCTGTCTATTTGGTGAATCTATCTATCTGGTGAATCTATCTGGTGAATCTATCTATCTGGTGAATCTGTCTATCTGGTGAAACTTGAATCAATCTATCTATCTGGTGATTTTTACTTGGACTTAATTCTTGACTAATATTTGATATCTGTTTAGGAATAGAATTTTTTTAAGCATAGAATTTTCAATGTCATTTTAATTTGATTCAAGAATCAATCTATCTAAATCTAAATCTATCTGGTGTTTTATGGACTCGATTGTTGAGCCTATGCATTATAAAGGTAGAAAAATAATAAAAGCCACCCAGGTCATGGCCAGTGTGTCTGATTTAGTTTTAGATTTAAGTGAATCTGACGCTGGTTACGGACACAGACCCATTATTCAGTGAGTAATGAGCAGTCAGGCTTGATGAAGAAAGCAGTGAGGTCTCCTGGGGAAATCTGCCCTTTTGTACCTGACCACACCATCTCCTATTATTATCCATTACGGCAGCCCACCGACCTGAGGGAAGCAGAAAAGGGCAAAACTGGAGCGGCGGCACATCACGGCGATGACTAATGCACGGTAATGAGTGTGTGTGAGAGACGGCACTCGCTGTCCTGCACTCGGGTCCACTAGCAGCCAGAGTGCCCTACCAAGACGTACTTTTATATCATTAGCAGTTTCCTCAGCTTGGGAACACACTTCTAGATCCACATTCCTCACAGTATATATGTTTGGGACCAGACCATCAGAGCAGTTTGTAGTTTGGAGTCTTCAGACATGTCTGTAAAGCTGCTTCGTGAAAATATCCATTGTTAAATGCGCTAAATAAATCAAATCGAATGGTTTTTAAGGTGTCTCCAGGTGTATTTTGGTGTCATTAAGGTGTCCCCATGTCTGTTTCAGGCTGTTCAAGGTGTCTCCAGGTGTATTTTGGTGTCCTTAAAGCGTCCCAGTTTCTGTTTTAGGCTGTTCAAGGTGTCCCCAGGTGTAGTTTAATGTCTTTAAGGTGTCCCCAGGTGTATTTTGGTGTCATTAACGTGTTTCCCATGTCTGTTTTTGAGTGCTCAAGGTGTCCCCAAGTCTATTTTAGTGTCATTAAGGTGTCCCTTTGTCTTTTTCCGGGTGCTTAAGGTGTCCCCAGGTTTGTTTTTGAGTGCTCAAAGTGTCACCAGTTCTTTTTTGAGTGCTCATGGTGTCCCCTTGGTCTATCTTTGTGGCAATAAGGTATCCACAGGTCTATTTTGGTGTCCTTACTGTGTCCCCAGGTCTGTTTTTGTTGCTCAAGGTGTTCCCATGTCTGTTTTGGTGTCATCAGGGTGTCGCGTGGTCTATTTGGATGTTATTAAGGTGTTCCCAGATCTATTTAGGTGTCTTTATTGTGTCCCCATGTCTGTTTTTGGGTGCCCAAAGTGTTCCTAGGTCTATTTAGGTGTCTTTAATGTGTCCCCAGATCTATTTAAGGTGTCCCTAGGTCTATTTCGGTGTCATTAAGGTGTCCCTAGTTCATTTTTTCTGTCCTTAATGTGTCCCTGTACCTGTATAAGGCTATTTAAGGTGTCCCCAGGTCTGTTTAGATTTCCATATTGTGTCCCTAAGTCTCTTTTTAAGTGATCAAGGTGTCCCCAGGTCTATTTTGCTGTCATTGAGGTGTCCCTTGGTTTATCTTTAAGTCAAAAAGCAGTCCCCAGTTCTATTTAGGTGTCATTAAGGTGTCCCCAAGTCTGTTTCTGTGTCATTAAGGTGTCCTGTGGTATATTTTGGTGTCATTAAGGTGTTCCCAGGCCTATTTTTGTTGCTCAAGGTGTCCCCATGTCTATTTTGGTGTCAATAAGGTGTCCCCAAGTCTGTTTTGGTGTCATTAAGGTGTCCCCAGGTCTATTTAGGTGTCATTAAGGTGTCCTGTGGTCTATTTCGGTGTCATTAAGGTGTCCCCAGGTCTATTTAGGTGTCATTAAGGTGTCCTGTGGTCTATTTCGGTGTCATTAAGGTGTCCCCAGGTCTATTTAGGTGTCATTAAGGTGTCCTGTGGTATATTTTGGTGTCATTAAGGTGTCCCCAGGTCTATTTTTGTTGCTCAAGGTGTCCCCATGTCTATTTTGGTGTCAATAAGGTGTCCCCATGTCTATTTTGGTGTCATTAAGGTGTCCCCAAGTCTGTTTTGGTGTCATTAAGGTGTCCCCAGATCTATTTAGGTGTCCTTCATGTGTCCCCAGGTCTGTTTTTGTTGCTCAAGGTGTCCCCAGATCTATTTAGGTGTCCTTCATGTGTCCCCAGGTCTGTTTTTGTTGCTCAAGGTGTCCCCAGATCTATTTAGGTGTCCTTCATGTGTCCCCAGGTCTGTTTTTGTTGCTCAAGGTGTCCCCATGTCTGTTTAGGTGTCGTTAAGGTGTCCCCAGACCTATTTTTGTTGCTCAAGGTGTCCCCATGTCTATTTTGGTGTCAATAAGGTGTCCCCAAGTCTGTTTTGGTGTCATTAAGGTGTCCTGTGGTCTATTTCGGTGTCATTAAGGTGTCCCCAGGTCTATTTAGGTGTCATTAAGGTGTCCTGTGGTATATTTCGGTGTCATTAAGGTGTCCCCAGGTCTATTTTTGTTGCTCAAGGTGTCCCCATGTCTATTTTGGTGTCAATAAGGTGTCCCCATGTCTATTTTGGTGTCAATAAGGTGTCCCCAAGTCTGTTTTGGTGTCATTAAGGTGTCCCCAGATCTATTTAGGTGTCCTTCATGTGTCCCCAGGTCTGTTTTTGTTGCTCAAGGTGTCCCCATGTCTATTTATGTGTCATTAAGGTGTCCCCAGGTCTGTTTCGGGGTGCTTAAGATGTCCCCAGGTTTGTTTCTGAGTGCTACTTTGCTTCAATTTCTCTCCCTCTTGAAGCTAATAGAAAATAAAACTTTAGGGAAAGACTCCTTCCACAAATAAACATTTTCTCACAGAAAACTTCACCATTGACACGCATTCTTTTATTCCGTTTAAGTCGAGCGTCCGCAATCAAAACTCCCTGTATAAGCTGTTACCATAGAAACGATACACGAAACATAGATACGAACCAGCGTATCAAATAAACCCCGCGATCCGAACCCGGGACCACGGTCGGAGCTGCTCCTATAGAACAGGAATCAAAATGTAAATTACACCATGACATAAAAATCCATCCAGCGTTCGCTTGAAAAAATCCCTGCAGGTGCAGAGTCATATCATCAAGCGACTTCTCGTCTCACCTGCAGTCCAGTAAGCCAGGAGCGGATCAACCCCCTCGGTCCAGGCTGTCACACAAACCCGTGACACGTCTGTCCATTTATATTTCATATTCTCTCCACAGGACCACTGCGCAGGTGAGGTGACCCAGCTGTTCTGCTGCACAAATAATCACGCTGACAGCCATCAGCTCCCGGAAAACACACACACACACGCCATCCTTTTTTCCCCATCATTACAGATACATGATCCCAATCCACTACAAAAGTGTGTGGTATGCAAATCTGGCATCGCTGGTAACGCTCTTCAGGAAGATTTGTGATCAGCGTTATTTCTCTCTTTCTCTTGCCTGTTTGGATCAACATTTGCATGATGCAAAAATTTTTTTTCCACAGTTACACAATTTGCATGTGATATTGCTGGATATTAATGTGTTGGGGATGAAACCGGAGAGCTGAAAGAACGATCTAATAAACAGAGATATGTGATAGATGTGTAGAGAGAGAGAGAGAGAGAGAGAGAGAGACTCTTTGATTGACTCAGGACTCATGAAAGTAGACAGATGGAAAGTGTTTTATTCATACCGGGGTAAAAAACCAACAAAAGTTGCTCGGAAATGTGCAGCATGTTAAAGCTCAGGTGATCAAAGGGACTCACAGATGGATGTGGGTGTGTCCTGAGATGAGGCGGAGTTGAAAAAGTTTAAGTTTATGCAAATTAGGAGAGACTCGGGGCAGCGAGAGAAAGAGAGAGAGGGAGAGCAAAGGAATGAGGGATAAGAGCATGAAAGTTATATGGCAAGAGAGAGAGAGAGAGAGAGAGAGAGAGAGAGAGAGAATGAGGGATGAGAGCATGAGAGGTATATGGTGAAAGAGAAAGAGAGAGAGAGAGAGTTAAGAAAAAGAGTGAAAGAAAGAATTAAAGAAAAAATGAAGACGAGCAACATGATAGATAGATAGATAGATAGATAGATAGATAGATAGATAGATAGATAGATAGATAGATAGATAGATAGATAGATAGATAGATAGATAGAGTAAAGGGTAAAAAAAGAATAAGAGACAAATGAAATGAACAAATGAATGGAGAAACCAGAGAGAGAGCGAGAGAGAAAGAGAGTGAAGGAATGAGGGATGAGAGCATGAGAGGTATTTGGTGAGAGAGAGAGAGAGAGAGAGAGAGAGAGAGAGAGAGAGAGAGAGAGAGACAGAGAGAGAGTGCAATGGAATGAGGGATAAGAACATGAGCAGTATATGGTGAGAGAGAGAAAGAGAGAGAGAGATAGAGAGAGAGAGATAGATTGCAGAACAGAAAGAATGAAAAGATAGAGGTGGGAGGGAGGAAGTGAGATGAAGATTTTGAGATGAAGAGAACGAGGCAGAAGGAAAGAGCGAGCCAAGAAGGAGAAGGAACAAGGAAGAACAGAAGGAGAGAAAGGGGAAGTTTTAGCTATGTTTCCATCTGTGTATTTTTATGTGAATTGTTCTTATTCTGTCACCTTTCTATCAGAACCAGCATTAACTTCTTCAGCAGTTTGATCAACAGTAGCTCGTCTGTTCGGATCACACGGGCCAGCCTTCACTCCCCACGTGCATCAATGAGCCTTGTCCACCCATGACCCTGTCACCGGTTCACCACTGTTCCTTCCTTGGAACACTTTTGATAGATACTGACCACTGCAGACCGGGAACACCCCACAAGAGCTGCAGTTCTGGAGATGCTCTGATCCAGTGGTCTAGCCATCACAATTTGGCCCTTCGTCAAACTCACTCAAATCCTTGTCCATTTTTCCTGCTTCTAACATCAACTTTGAGGACAAAATGTTCACTTGCTGTTTAATATATCCCACCCACTAACAGGTGACATGACGAGGAGATACTCAGTATTATTCACTTCACCTCTCAGTGGTCATAATGTTATGCCTGATCGGTGTATATAACAAAAACTTCATTAAAACAATCAAGGTAGGTGGACATTTTGCCCGGGATCATTTTATTATTATTTTCTTTTAAATCGATAAGAAGACATAAACTACGACGCTCATCGGAAAAGGTCATGTGACATTACCTCAGCACATCATGTAACTGGTGATTGGATAACTGGTCCAGAGGAGGGAAAAATGGTGGAGAAGGAGATGATCCTTAAAGAAAACGAGACGAGAAAGCTTGTATTTTAATGCAGAAGAGATATAAGTTGCAAAATCGACCACTTTTAATGCTAATACTTTTACTACTTGTTGCCATGGAAACAGTGATTTTGTTTACAGTCGATTTGAACTGTGATTTATTCATAAAATATTTTTTTTTCTTACAATTTGGAAGGACTTTCCTAGGAGGTATACTGACGATGATGTATTTAGTGTCTCAGGATTTAGTGTGTTTATAGCATAGTTATAAAACCTGTGGATACAAATAATAGAACCTGCTAATATCGTAATCATATAAACCTTAAAACCTGCAGATTTCTGTTATATTAAGCCCTGATTATTATATTATATATAGGTAGTAGATACACGAGTATATCTTTTTTTTTATCTGCTCTTTCAGCCCAGGATCTGCACTGAAACTCTCTCTGAGCCTGAACTGAATTTAAATAGTCGCTCTTTCTACCCTTCTTTAGCTTAATAAAAAGCTTCTTTCGCTAGCAGGTTAATGCAGATGTTGACAGCTGTGTTAATGAGACTTTGTGAGCGTTAAAGTGAAAATTAGGGCCTTAAATGGAGCAAGAAACTAATTAAAATGTCGCTTTTATCTAACGGGCAAAGTGCCAACAAACACAAGGCAAGGGTTTATCACATTATCACAAAGAGAGAGAGAGAGAGAGAGAGAGAGAGAGAGAGAGAGAGAGAGAGACAGAGACAGAGAGAGAGAGAGAGAGAGAGAGAGACAGAGACAGAGAGAGAGAGACACTGATATAAGACTGAGGTATAATAGAAAGATAAATTGGATCAGGAGATGGGGAAAGAGAGATGAAGGACATGATAAGAGAAAGTGAGGGATGAAAGAAAAGATAAGGGAAAGGAAGAAGTGTAAACATGCAGGAGAACTAAACAGACAAACAGTGTTCACAGAGAAGAGAGAGAGAGAGAGCGAGAGAGAGAGAGAGCAATGGATGAATGAACTAGTTAATAGAGGAATTACGAGGGAGGAGAGGAGAGAGAAGGAGGAAGTGAGAGCGAAGGAATGAGGGATGAGAGGTATATGGTTAGAGAGAGAGAGAGAGAGAGATGGAGAAGAAAACAAACTACATAGACAGTGAGAGAGAGTGAAGGATGAATGAACTAAGGATTGAAAATTCATAAGAGATGGAGAGAGAGATTTAAAAGGAAGTGTGAAGAGCAAGAGAATGGAGAGAAAGAGAGAGAATAAGGTGAAGAGTGAAAATGAGAGAGGAGAGAGTGAATTATTACAGGAATTACGAGAGAGAAGAGGAGAGAGGAGGAGGAAGTGAGAGCTTGAGAGATATATGGGAAAATGAGAGAGAGAGAGAGAGAGAGAATAGAAAGGAAGAGACAAAAAGAAAAAAGGTAAAGAAAAGTAATGAAAAGAGCGAGAGAGAAAGAAATCGATAGATAGATAGATAGATAGATAGATAGATAGATAGATAGATAGATAGATAGATAGATAGATAGATAGATAGATAGATAGATAGATAGAAAGACAGAGAGAGAGTTTGGGAAAAGAGTGAAACAAAGAATTAAAGAAAAAATGAAGAGGAGCTTGAGGTGAGAGAAGAAATAGAGAAACATGAGAGAGAGAGAGAGAGAGAGAGAGAGAGAGAGAGATTACAGAACAGAAAGAATGAAAAGATAGAGGTAGGAGGGAGACAGTGAGACAGAGATTTTGAGATGAAGAGAACGAGGCAGAAGGAAAGAGCGAGCCAAGAAGGAGAAGGAACAAGGAAGAACAGAAGGAAATGAAGAGGCAGGTTCGAGGAACGAGGGATAGAGAAATGGAGGAGAGACGAGGTTAGTGTGCAAGTGTGAAAGAAAAGAAGAAACTACAGAACAGGTAGAAGAATGAAAAGATGGTGGGAGGAGACAGAGTAATTGAGACGAAGAATTAGAGAAAGTGAGAGAGAGAAAAGGAGAGAGAGAGAGAGAGAATGAGAGAGAGAGAGAGAGAGAGAGAGGAAGAGACAAATAAGGAATAGAGGTAAAGAAAAGTAATGAAAAGAGTGAGAGAAGAAGAGACAGACAGACAGACAGACAGACAGATAGATAGATAGATAGATAGATAGATAGATAGATAGATAGATAGATAGAGATTTACTCTATAAATGCGCGCTTGTGTGTGTGTGTGTGAGAGAGAGAGAGAGAGAGAGAGAGAGAGAGAGAGAGAGAGAGAGAAAAGGAGAGAGAGAGAGAGCAAGAGAGAGAGAGAGAGAAGGAGAGAGAGAGAGAGCGAGAGAGCGAGAGAGGGGAAGAGACAAATAAGGAATAGAGGTAAAGAAAAGTAATGAAGAGTGAGAGAAGAAGAGATAGATAGATAGATAGATAGATAGATAGATAGATAGATAGATAGATAGATAGATAGATATTTACTCTATAAACGCGCGCTTGTGTGTGTGTGTGTGTGTGAGAGAGAGAGAGAGGAGAGAGAGAGAGAGAGTGTGTGAATGAGTGCGCGCGCATCGCTCTTTCTCCCTCCTTATGCGCGCGCTCTTATCTTTTCCTCTCTAAACCTTTTTCGAGTCTTTCTTTTTCATTTTTTCCTCCTCTTTCCTCTGATCTTTCTTTCTCTCTTTCTTTTTCATTTTATTTTTTTCCTCTGATTTTATTTGTTCTTTTCTAAGCTCGGGTAAAACAGTCCGAACGCGAGAGAGGCAGGGAGCGTGCGCTCGCGGTTCAGCATGCGCTCTTGGAGAGGTGTGTCGTTACACCCCCCCTTTCCCACACACACACACACACACACACACACCGCCGGGGATTTCCAGCGCCAGAGATGTTCAACTCGTCTCCGTCGGCTTCTACGCTCTTCTTCTCCGCGGATCGTGATCATGACGTCGCCGGCGGCTCCTCGCGCACGTTCCGTGGCGGCGGCGTCGGTGTCGGTGTGGGCGACGGTGACGGGAACAACGGCTCGTGCACCGAGCAGCCGCTCGAGTTCGCGCCCGCGGAGAAGGTGGCCGTGGGTCTCGCGCTAGCCGCGGTCACGGCGGTGACGGTGATCGGGAATGCGCTCGTGGTGGTGGCCGTGTGCGTGGTGAAGAAGCTCCGGCAACCCTCCAACTACTTGCTCGTGTCGCTCGCGGCCGCCGACCTGTCCGTGGCGCTCGGGGTCATGCCCTTCGCCATAGCAACCGACCTCACCGGCGGGAAATGGCTGTTCGGCGAAGCTTTCTGTAACGTCTTCATCGGCATGGATGTCATGTGCTGCACGGCGTCCATCATGACCTTATGCGTCATCAGCGTGGACAGGTTAGTTTTGGCGGGATTATTAATTAATTAATTAATTGATTGATTGCTTGATTGATTTACATATCTAATTTTCCATCCCATCCCAAGCCA
Source organism: Hemibagrus wyckioides (assembly GCF_019097595.1). Lineage (NCBI taxonomy): Eukaryota > Metazoa > Chordata > Actinopteri > Siluriformes > Bagridae > Hemibagrus > Hemibagrus wyckioides. The sequence goes on from NC_080731.1 coordinate 3,620,067, forward strand.
TGACTTTTTGCTCGGTTCCTGTGGCCAGGTGACTTTATAATAATAATAATAATAATAATAAACTTTAATTACGCTATAAAATACTTTAATAATGACGTCATACGTCATTAGCGCGCAGGTGAGTTTTGGCGGGAAAATGTGAGCATTTTTACCTCAGAGTAACTCATTTACGAACAGTGTGAACTGAGGTGAAGCTTCACGTGACATTTAGTAGGACAAACTATATAATTAACAAGCTTTAATCATTATTAAAAAAAAGTTTTATATAATATGTGAATTTTGTCTGTTTTTTATTTTATTATATTGTATTTTATTTTATTTTATTTTATTTACCTCACCATACCATTTCATCCCTGAGGTGTCTCTTCTGAATTGTCATCATAATTAAAACATCTCTGAGGAATTTTTTTGGCGGAATTATTATCATTTTTTTGTACATCAAATTTGCAAACTGATTTTATTTTATACTTAATTTCTGTCTTTTAGTAGGAAAAAGAGAAACCTTTGTCAATATCTGTCAATATTTCATGTCGTCACTGTTGACAGGTGAATTGTTGGCAGAATTTTTTTAGTATAATTTTATATTTTTTACCTCAGAAAACTAATTTACAAAGCCGAGGACAGGTGACTTCTAATAGGAAAAAAATGCAAACTTTTATTTTAGCTGTATGATGCTTTTTGGCAACGGTTTCATGCGTCGGCATAACGGATAAAAAAAATTTTGTTGGGAAATTTTTTGTTTACTTTATATTTTTACCTCAGAAAACTCATTTATAAATCACCATCTGAAGCTCTATCACTCTCAAGACTTTTAGTAGCAAAAAAGAAAACTTTAACAGGGTTTAAAGTTATTTTTATGCTAAACAATCACTTTATTGAAGGTTTGTGTCTGGGAGAATTTTGACTTCATGTTAGCGTTTGGTTTCAGCGATCTGTTATGTTTTTATGCTTCATTTCTGTAGACCGTATCTTACTTCTTTGTGGGAAAAAACTATTTTTAACCATTCCTAATTAGCGTTTTTCTTAAGGACGAGGTGAAATTTTACTGGAATTGTTTCACATTTTTACTTCACAACTCTTTTTTTCTCACTCCTATGAAAATACGGCTAAAAAAAAATGCAGGATATCATAAAAACTGTAAATCTTAAAGCCCTACGTTCTGAGGACGCGCTAGAAAACTTTCTGGGAAGTTCTGATTGTAATAGAGCGCTGCCGCTGGAGACTCCTTCCGTTAACGATGAACATTTTCTCACAGAAAACTTTGCCGATTGAAAAGATCTACATTTGTCTTTGTTAAATAATCAGTCAGTCACCATACAGATGAGTTTGTTACTATAGCAACGCTGATGTATTAGAATTAGCAGAGCTGCACTGCTGTTACAGGAACCCAATCAACCAATCAGAAAGCAGAATTCAGTAAAGTACACCATGTGCTCGGAGGTTCCTGTCAGGTCAGCGGCCGCGGCGTATCGCAGGAAGCGCTAGAGTACGAGAAAGATAAGAACACTCTTTATCTGCTGCGAGTGTAATTCTGCACTCGATCATTCGGAGTTAAACAGATTGGTATGTGATTAGCAGAACGCTAGCGCCGTGTGGTTCACGCGGGATCGGCGCAACCCGCTGAGAACGCTTAGACCGCGTGACATCAAGGATGCTGCTGGACTCTAATTTCATTTGACACAGCTCACAAACGTGTTATGTGGTCTCAGAGCTTCACTGTCACATTCAACCCACACACACACACACACACACACACACACTGAAGTCCTTTTTCCTAGAATAGCTCAAAATGATGAATATTTCAGCGATGCTCTGTTGCGATTGTCTGTCAGGATTTCACTCAAGAGCGGTTTTTACCTGCCTCATCATTTCCATTCCTAATTTTTTGATTTCATAAAAATTTTAAATTGATAAAAATTAAAATATAAATAATATTTAAAACTGTATAAAATGTCTAGAAAGGCTGTACACAAAGTATATACAATTTAATAAAAAAAGTTTTAAAAATATTAAGAAAATATATTAATATAAAAAACAAACATTTTCTGCCTATATCAGTAATATTTCATAAAAAATAAAAATAAAAAAAAGAATAAGTATATGATGATATACAGTATAAAGACCAAAAAATGTATAAAAAAAACAGTACAATAGAAATCTCATTCCTAATTTTTGATTTCATCAACATTTAAAAAATTAAAATATGAATAATATTTAAAACTGTATAAAATGTATAGAAAGGCTGAACACAAAGTATATACAATTTAATTAAAAAAATAATAAAAAATAATAAATATATTAATATAAAAACAAACATTTTCAGTCTAGATCAGTAATATTTCATAAAAAATAAAAATAATTTAAAAAAATTAAAGGATGATATTTAGTATAAAGACCAAAAATGCATAAAAGACAAAAAAAATTAACAATACAATAGAAATCTAATTAAAATGTAAAAAGTGATAAAAAGGCTGTACACAAAGTATTAACAATTTAATAAAAAATGTTTAAAAAATACTAATAAATATATGAATATAAAAACAAACATTTTCTGTCCATATATCAGTACTGTTTCATAAACAATAAAAAAAAATAAGTATATGATAATATGCAGTATAAGGACTAAAAAATGAAAAAAAAATGTAGAAAAGACAAAAAATATTTAATGATACAATAGAAATCTGATTAAAATTTAAAAAGTAATAAAGTTAATAAAGATTAAAATATAAATAATATTTTTGTACACAATGTAATGTAAAAATGTAAAAATAAAACCCTCCTAAAAATTAACAATACAAAATAAATCTCACAAAATTGTCTTAAAACAAACAAGTAAAATGTATGCATGTACATTTTTGTATACTGTATATATACACACTGTATATAAACAAAAAATATATACAATATAAATAATCATAAAATATAGATTTATTTTAATGAATACACATAAATCCACACACACACACACACACACACACAATGTCAGGTTGTATTTTTCCCCCACAGTGTAACACCACGCACAGGAACAAGCCGTTTTCCTGACTGTTTAAGTACTGTGTGTCTAGAGAGGACTTTTCACTGTGTGTGACTCAGAAAATCCTGACGCTCGTGTCTCTTGGACAATTACAGACAAAGAAGAGGCACTTAGCGGTTTTCCAATAACGTAGAATAAAATCAATTTAGCTTCGGCGAACGGACCAGATGCATTCTCTCTCTCTCTCTCTCTCTCTCTCTCTCGCTCGTCTGCACCGCCTCATTAAGCTCAATTTACGGCTCTGTGATAACCTTTCACAAAGCTTTGCTAAAGCCTGAATAATGTTATTGGCTATTAAGTGAATTGCGGAAGGGGAAAAGGAGGAGGAACCCGGCTGGAGCAGGAGCGACATGTCGCCTCGATTTCTATTCCAGGAAACGATCACTAACACTACGACGACAATCAGCTATGTAATGCTTAAAGAGTTTGATCCGGGGCAGGCTGCAGAAGGTTTTTGTTTTGTTTAGGAGAGGCTAAGGCTAAGTGCTAAGGTTTGTGTTCAAATGCCAAAGCAGCAAACCGGATGGGATTCTCAGAGACGGCCATATTGATTCTTCAAACTGTTGTTTGGTGTTGTATGACAGGGCTGATGACACACGATGAGAGAGAGAGCTCTTCCACATACTCTACACGATCTCATAGACGCACCTGATTGGCTGGTGTTGCTGTGATTGACAGGAGAGAGAGAGTAGGCCCCTCCTACTTTGACAGCACAGCTAGTTTCACTCTCTTGGCTCTCGGATAGATGTGACATCATCAGGATTCGAACCCATTATCAGTGGATTATACATGGATGATAGGAACGGCTTGGACTCGATCTGTAATACGTGCTTTTTAAACAGGAAACAAAGGATGATCTATCTATCTATCTATCTATCTATCTATCTATCTATCTATCTATCTATCTATCTATCTATCCATCTATCTATCTATCTATCTATCTATCTATCTATCTATCTATCTATCTTCCCATTTGTCCATCCATCCATCCATCCATCCATCCATCCACATGCAATCCAATCTATCTATTCAACCACTTTCTACTCATCCATCCATTAATCCATCTATCTATCCACCCATCTCTCTATCTGTCTATCCATGGATCCATCTATCCTATTTCTATATCTATTCACAAACCTACATATGCTTCCATCCATCCATCCATCCATCCATCCATCTATCTATCTATCTATCTATCTATCTATCTATCTATCTATCTATCTATCTATCTATCTATCTATCTATCTATCTATCCACCCATCTGTCTTCCCATCTGTCCATCCATCCATATGCAATCCAGTCTATCTATTCACCCATTCACCCACTTTCTACTCATCCATTCATCCATCCATTAATCTATCTATCTATCCACCCATCTCTCTATCTGTCTATCCATTGATGCATCTATTCTATCTCTATATCTATCCACAAACCTACATATGGTTCCATCCATCCATCCCTCCATCCACCTGTCTATCTATCTATCTATCTATCTATCTATCTATCTATCTATCTATCTATCTATCTATCTATCTATCTATCTATCTATCTATCTATCTATCTGTCTATCTATCTATCTATCCACATACCTACCTATGCATCCATCCATCCACCCACTTTTCCATCTATCCATCCATCTGTCTATCCATCCATTCATCCATCGATACCATCAATCGTCATGGACGGGGAGATTTTTGGTGGGAAATTGTTATTTACTTCATATTTCTACCTGAGAGAACTCATTTATAAATCATCACCTGAAGCTTTATCACTCAGGAGACTTTTAGTTGTGAAAAATTTAACTTTAACAGGCTTTAGAATAATTTTTATGCTAAATAATCACTTTTTTTCTTATAACTTTCCGCATCCCCGGTATGACATGGTGGCTAATCGGCAAGATTTCCCAAAGTGTTGATGCTTCGAATCACTTCAGATTGATTTGTGTGTGTGAGGAGTGTGTGTTTATCCCGACGTTAATGAAGACGGAGCTGCAGAGTAGACGATAAAAGCAGAGAATTATCTGTAGGATTGCTGACTAGCGCTTCCCGGTTGACTGAATGGAAACGGAACGCAAACGGTTTCCACCGGTCCACTGACCCCCCCCCCCCCCCCACCCGTCTTCTAGAATATGTGATTTCTGTGTATAATGGAACAAATGGGAAAAAAATCAGTCAGTATTTTATTAGAAACGTTTTTAAAGTACTGTATAAAAATGATGCTGGTCAAACAGGGATAAGCTTAAATGTTGTTTTCCTGTTTCAGCTGAAAGGTGTGGCTTCAGAGGAAAGGAGCCGAAGTGCTTCAGCTGATTCCTGAATATTTTTAAGACTGAATTTGCATGAAGAAAAAAAAACATGCAAAAGTTCACTTCAGGGTTAGGGTCATGGTTAGGGTGAGGGGTGGAGTTAGGGGCGGGGTTAGAGGATTACATCATTCTTTTTGACTTCATTCAGGTCAGAACAACAAAATGCAGTGATGAAATCTTTACAATCTATCTACATACCTACACATCCATTCATTAACCCACGTTTCCATCCATCCATCCATCCATCCACCTATCTATCTATCTATCTATCTATCTATCTATCTATCTATCTATCTATCTATCTATCTATCTATCTATCTATCTATCTATCTATC
>NC_080731.1:3628240-3665740 GCF_019097595.1 Hemibagrus wyckioides
TGTGGTAAAGTGATAAAGCTGTGTTAATCAGCATGTTAGTTATCACACTATATTATTAACCACAAATGAAGGAAATCAAGTGGTTTAGAGAATGAAGAATATCCTAATTATGTTCAGCTACAGGAAATAAATCTACATCAGACGAGGTGAAGCACAGGAAGTTCTACTCTTTCTTTCTTTCTTTCTTTCTTTCTTTCTTTCTTTCTTTCTTTCTTTCTTTCTTTCTTTCTTTCTTTCTTTCTTTCTTTCTTTCTTTCTTTCTTATATATAGCAACTTATAGCAGCTATAAAAAGTCATTCTTTCACAACCGCTCTTTCTGCCCCCCCCCCTGCTCCTTCCTTCCTTCGTTCCTTCACTATGCTATAGCAACTATATAGCAACTAAGTCATTCCCTTACCAACCTCTCTTTCACTTTCTTTCTTTCTTTCTTTCTTTCTTTCTTTCTTTCTTTCTTTCTTTCTTTCTTTCTTTCTTTCTTTCTTTCTCAATATCAATCGAACCTTGCAGAAAAGTGGAAGATATTTGATGATGAAGACATCATATATATTTCTTACAGGAGCGTGGATAAAAGAACAGCTTAGCTACAGCACTGATATTAAAGCAGACACACACACACACATACACACACACAGACACACACACATACACACACACAGACACACACACACACACACAGAAGTGGTGTGCGATTTAGGATGGAAATCCTGCCCCACTGAGGCTCTGAGAGCTGGGCTGCGTTTCAAATCCCAGAAGTCGAAAGAGTCAGCTCTATTTATTCCATCTGATGGGATCATTTCTCGCCGTCACTCAAAGCATTTCTTCCGGCTTTCATGCTGCTCTGAGTCCTCCAGCTCCGGCGTGAACACACACCCAGATGTCAGCGTGGAACGGCTGAAACGACGGCCGCGACTCGAACCGGCAGCTCAGCGGGTCTATTCAGCGGCAGGAAGCCGAGTCTCAGCTCCGCATTCACACGCAGATGGGGAAATAACCGTCTGTTATCAGAAGAAACACCTTTTACAGATTCACTTTCTATTTAATGATGAAGTCAGGAAAACTCTTCACGGTGATTTCACGTTTTTCTTCACGTTTTTTTATTGCTGCACTGTTACCATGACAACAGAAACGTAGCTAATGTTTGCTAACTAATTAGCTTGTTCTTTCTTTCTTTCTTTCTTTCTTTCTTTCTTTCTTTCTTTCTTTCTTTCTTTCTTTCTTTCTTTCCTTCCTTCCTTTCCTTCCTTCCTGCACTACATTATAGCAGTTATATAGTAGCTTCTTTCTTTCTTTCTTTCTTTCTTTCTTTTTTTCTTTCTTTCCTCCCTTCCTTCCTTCCTTCCCTTCCTTCACTACGTTATAGCAGTTATATAGCAGCTTCTTTCTTTCTTTCTTTCTTTCTTTCTTTCTTTCTTTCTTTCTTTCTTTCTTTCTTTACTTCCTTGTTACCTTCATTCCTTAATTCCTTCCCCTCTTCCTTCCTTCCTTCCTTCCTTCACTACGTTATAGCAGTTATATAGCAGCTTCTTTCTTTCTTTCTTTCTTTCTTTCTTTCTTTACTTCCTTGTTTCCTTCATTCCTTCATTCCTTCCTCCCTTCCTTCCTTCCTTCCTTCCTTCACTACATTATAGCAGTCATATAGCAGCTTCTTTCTTTCTTTCTTTCTTTCTTTCTTAATTAGCTAAGATTATTTTGAGAAAATGTAAAGGATTGGAGCTGAAGCCTGAACGAACTGTTCAGTGAAAGAATAACGTTTATTTCCATCGTTGTCTGACTGGAAGTGAAATCTAGACATTTCTGTGAAAATCCTCCATGTTTTTGAGACAGCATATGTCTGTGTTAGAGAGTTGATGGTGTCCCTCTGAGCGTGGTCTGTACATCAGATCTCTTCTTACTCTAACTTTTTCACACCTACTTCGAGTGTTTTTTGGAATGTTCAAAGTGTGAAATTATTTTTGTTCGAGTGCAGGACTGATCCGGAGAATATTTATGGTGCTCTACACAGTGGTGGCCTTACTTCCTGTTTGAGGTTTCAGAACATCTCACTGATATATACTGTAATACTACACATCCACACAATTCCTTACACTTACAAACAAATTCTGGAAACATCCACACAATTCCTTATACACTGATACTATTCCTTACACATCAACACAATTCCTAACACAGTGATTCAGTTCCTTACATAGTGATTCAGTTCCTTACACAGTGATTCAGTTCCTTACACATCAACACAATTCCTAACACAGTGATTCAGTTCCTTACACAGTGATTCAGTTCCTTACACATCAACACAATTCCTAACACAGTGATTCAGTTCCTTACATAGTGATTCAGTTCCTTAAACACAGTGATTCAGTTCCTTAAACACAGTGATTCAGTTCCTTAAACACAGTGATTCAGTTCCTTACATAGTGATTCAGTTCCTTACACAGTGATTCAGTTCCTTACACATCAACACAATTCCTAACACAGTGATTCAGTTCCTTACATAGTGATTCAGTTCCTTAAACACAGTGATTCAGTTCCTTAAACACAGTGATTCAGTTCCTTAAACACAGTGATTCAGTTCCTTAAACACAGTGATTCAGTTCCTTAAACACAGTGATTCAGTTCCTTAGACACTGACACAGTTCCTTACACAGTGATTCAGTTCCTTAGACAGTGACACAGTTCCTTAGACAGTGATTCAGTTCCTTACATAGTGATTCAGTTCCTTACACATCAACACAATTCCTAACACAGTGATTCAGTTCCTTACATAGTGATTCAGTTCCTTACATAGTGATTCAGTTCCTTAAACACAGTGATTCAGTTCCTTACACAGTGATTCAGTTCCTTACACATCAGCACAATTCCTAACACAGTGATTCAGTTCCTTACACAGTGATTCAGTTCCTTACACAGTGATTCAGTTCCTTACACATCAACACAATTCCTTACACAGTGATTCAGTTCCTTAAACACAGTGATTCAGTTCCTTAAACACAGTGATTCAGTTCCTTAGACGCTGACACAGTTCCTTACACACAGTGATTCAGTTCCTTAAACACAGTGATTCAGTTCCTTAGACACTGACACAGTTCCTTACACAGTGATTCAGTTCCTTAGACAGTGACACAGTTCCTTAGACAGTGATTCAGTTCCTTAGACAGTGACACAGTTCCTTAGACAGTGATTCAGTTCCTTACACAGTGATTCAGTTCCTTACACAGTGATTCAGTTCCTTAGACACTGAGTCTGTTCCTTACACAGTGATTCAGTTCCTTAAACACAGTGATTCAGTTCCTTAAACACAGTGATTCAGTTCCTTACACAGTGATTCAGTTCCTTAGACACAGTGATTCAGTTCCTTACACAGTGAATCAGTTCCTTAGACACTGAGTCTGTTCCTTACACAGTGATTCAGTTCCTTAAACACAGTGATTCAGTTCCTTAAACACAGTGATTCAGTTCCTTAAACACAGTGATTCAGTTCCTTAAACACAGTGATTCAGTTCCTTAAACACAGTGATTCAGTTCCTTAAACACAGTGATTCAGTTCCTTACACAGTGATTCAGGTCCTTAAACACAGTGATTCAGTTCCTTAAACACAGTGATTCAGTTCCTTAGACACTGACACAGTTCCTTACACAGTGATTCAGTTCCTTAGACACTGACACAGTTCCTTACACAGTGATTCAGTTCCTTACACAGTGATTCAGTTCCTTAGACTCGAGTGTAAAAACACTCTTTAATAAAACTCTCATTTCTGTTCCTGTTTCAAGATCAGAGGATGATGCAGAAGATCCTAGATCCTAAAAAATAAAAATTTAAGTGAGGGGATTTGATGAATTTCCTTTATTTACTCACTAACAGTAATGAATAATGAATAACTGAGCAATTAGGTTAAGGGCCTTGCTCAGGGGCCCAGCAGTAGACTGATGGACCTGGGATTCGAACTGAAAACCAGTAGTCCAACACCATTATCACTAAGCTACCACATCCTTATTCTATTTCTATTTTATTTTATTTTATTTTATTTTTTCTGTATATTTTCCTGGCTTGGTTTGAGCCGAACGGTTCCAAAGGGTCCAAAAAATGAATAACTGGAACAAAATTAAAATAAAACAACATGCTTCCACCAGACGCTGTAGAATAAATCCTGTAGAGCTGTGTGTGACGTCCACGAGACTCTTTAACAGGCGGCCAAACACAGCTGAGAAGATAATTGAGGTCTCTGTCACCTCTATAAACTCTAAATTCACAAGGCTAGCAGTGGCGATGATGATCCTGCTCCATTTTCACTCGGTATAAATAAAATGAATGATGTTCAGGCTGTGAGTCTGATCTGAAACGACTCTGTTGGCTTTCGGTGTGTTTTAGACGTGGGTTTTTCCCTCTGTTGGAGAACCTTACACAGAATTTTACTGTCTGAAGATCGTATTTGAGCAGCTTTTTAGATGAACAAGCACTCGGAGCATCTCAGAGAGCAGAAATGGGTGTGATATCAACATTTACTTTGAAGATACAAACATTTGTGTGGAGAAATAACCATTTTTGTGGTTGTTTTCTGTCAAAATATTGCTAAAAAATTAGAAACCTTTAGGAAACACTACAAATTCTTAGTGTCTACTTTTATATAAGCTTCATATTAACCCCCACTGTAGAGTGAGACATGACAATAATCAATATCAACACAACACATTTCATTTTTTTGACCTCAAAGATACTAATCATGCTTACAAATTAGCCCTCATTAATCCACAACACATTAATAGCTCATTATCAGGAATCTAAAGTGACGAGAAACAGACGGCTTTCCCTGGAACTCTGCGCAACTTTTGCTTTCGGCTTTCGGAAAATCCTTTCGTCTCAGTGTCTCCCCCACTATCGTGACACCGTGAAGCTACAGGCAAATTTTCATCCAAACCATGATTGCTGACTAGAATGGACCGATACTTTAACTTGCAAACGTTCTGTATCCAAAAAAAGCTGGAGAAAAAAGCACACAGACATAGAGAAGAAATCCTCGTATCGTATATTCATCGAATATTCTGCAGCTTTTCAATGCTTCCAAATGAATGTTTGGAACTGCTTGAGTGTAAAATGTGTGAGTTAACCCCCCGAGCTCTTCTCGGTGAGGAAACCGTTTCTCAGCAGCACTAAAGCCTGAAATTCAGCCAGCAGCAAATCACCAGCCTGAAGCAACCGGAAAGAAATGAGACGACTGGAGAAAATATTGACCCTTGTGTGGTGTTCAGGTCCGAGTGACACCGGCTGTGTTTCAGAGCCAGTGACTGCACTACTCTTTTGCTTCTTGTTTATCAACTGTGTTTGGTGAATTAGTTCAATAAATAATAATTATATAAATAATTATAACTTTCATTAAATCATTGTTTCGTTCCAATTTTATCTAGATTTACATTTCTGGCATATAGCCGACACCCACATCCAGAACGACTTACATTTTTATCTCATTTTATACAACTGAGCAATTGAGGGTTAAGGGCCTTGCTCAGGGGCCCAGCAGTAGCAGATTGGTGGGACAGAGCTGGGATTTGAACTCACAACCAGTAGTCGCAAACCTTAAGCACTAAGCTACTACATCCCCCTAGTTATAAATTATAACTGTGTAATGTGTGTAACTGCAAACAATTACAAATGTTATCTATATTGTTTGGGACTGAGATAAAGATTGATTGATTGATTGATTGATTTATTGATTTATTGATTGATTTATTTATTAATTTATTAATTTATTAATTTAATTTAATTTAATTTAATTTAATTTAATTTAATTTAATTTAATTTAATTTAATTTAATTTATGTTTAATTAATTATTTTATGTTTATTTCTGTAGCGCTTTTAAAACGAGTCCAAAAGGTGAGCATAACTTAAGACATGGAGACCTCAGAGTTCCAGAATTCCATCTGAATTCTTTGGAAATTAAAAATGAATTCATTTGAATAATACTTTACTGACTGACGTTAAATATTCCTGAGACGTGATACGTCAAGATATTAATTTAAAAAATACACGTTTTTAAAAGTTGTATCTGAAAGCCGGTATATTAACACCCTGATGGGTCGCATTCCAAATCGCATCCTTATGCACTGTGGAGTATAAATAGTGAGAGTAGTGAAGTGTGTTCAAGCTGAAAATTCCAACCAGAAGAAGAAGAAGAAGAAGAAGAAGAAGAAGAAGAAGAAGAAGAAGAAGGAGTGCACTTCAAGAACCGGCATGATGATCTTATTCAACCATAAAGAAATGATATGTGGAATGCTGAACACAAAGTGGAAAAGGGGGCGGAACTACCAGCTGCTGAGGCCAGATGCACATCAACACAATTCCTTACACACTAACGGAATTCCTCAAACTTTTACCTAATTCCGTACAGAGATATAATATAACTTCAACACTGACACAATTCATTAGACAGTGACACAATTCATGTAACACTGACTCAGTACCTTAGACATTGACTCAATTCCTGTAACACTGACTCAATTCATGTAACACTGACACAATTCCTTAGACGCTGAAACAATTCCGGTAACACTGACACAATTCCTGTAACACTGACTCAATTCCTCAATTCCTGTAACACTGACTGAATTCCTGTAACACTGACTCAATTCCTCAATTCCTTAGACACTGACACAATTCCTTAGACGCTGAAACAATTCCGGTAACACTGACACAATTCCTGTAACACTGACTCAATTCCTCAATTCCTGTAACACTGACTGAATTCCTGTAACACTGACTCAATTCCTCAATTCCTTAGACACTGACTGAATTCCTTAGACACTGACACAATTCCTTAGACACTGACTGAATTCCTTAGACACTGACACAATTCCTTAGACACTGACTGAATTCCTTAGACACTGACACAATTCCTTAGACACTGACTGAATTCCTTAGACACTGACACAATTCTTTAGACACTGACACAATTCCTTAGACACTGTAACAATTCCTTAGACACTGACTGAATTCCTGTAATACTGACTCAATTCCTTAGACACTGACTGAATTCCTGTAACACTGACTCAATTCCTCAATTCCTTAGACACTGACTGAATTCCTGTAACACTGACACAATTCCTTAGACACTGACTGAATTCCTTAGACACTGACACAATTCCTTAGACACTGACTGAATTCCTTAGACACTGACTGAATTCCTTAGACACTGACTGAATTCCTGTAACTCTGACTGAATTCCTCAATTCCTGTAACACTGACTGAATTCCTGTAATACTGACTCAATTCCTGTAACACTGACTGAATTCCTGTAACACTGACTCAATTCCTCAATTCCTTAGACACTGACTGAATTCCTGTAACACTGACACAATTCCTTAGACACTGACTGAATTCCTTAGACACTGACACAATTCCTTAGACACTGTAACAATTCCTTAGACACTGACTGAATTCCTGTAACACTGACACAATTCCTGTAACACTGACTGAATTCCTTAGACACTGACACAATTCCTGTAACACTGACTGAATTCCTGTAACACTGACACAATTCCTGTAACACTGACACAATTCCTTAGACACTGACACAATTCCTTAGACACTGTAACAATTCCTTAGACACTGACTGAATTCCTGTAACTCTGACTGAATTCCTGTAACACTGACTCAATTCCTCAATTCCTGTAACACTGACTCAATTCCTGTAACACTGACTCAATTCCTCAATTCCTGTAACACTGACTCAATTCCTGTAACACTGACACAATTCCTGTAACACTGACACAATTCCTTAGACACTGACTGAATTCCTGTAACACTGACACATTTCCTTAGACACTGTAACAATTCCTTAGACACTGACTGAATTCCTGTAACACTGACTCAATTCCTCAATTCCTGTAACACTGACTCAATTCCTGTAACACTGACTCAATTCCTGTAACACTGACTCAATTCCTCAATTCCTGTAACACTGACTCAATTCCTGTAACACTGACACAATTCCTGTAACACTGACACAATTCCTTAGACACTGACTGAATTCCTGTAACACTGACACATTTCCTTAGACACTGTAACAATTCCTTAGACACCGACTGAATTCCTGTAACACTGACTCAATTCCTGTAACACTGACTCAATTCCTGTAACACTGACACAATTCCTTAGACACTGACTGAATTCCTGTAACACTGACACATTTCCTTAGACACTGTAACAATTCCTTAGACACCGACTGAATTCCTGTAACACTGACTCAAGTCCTGTAACATTGACTCAATTTCTTAGACACCAACTCAATTCCTGTAACACTGACTCAATTCCTCAATTCCTGTAACACTGACTGAATTCCTGTAACACTGACTCAATTCCTTAGACACCGACTCAATTCCTGTAACACTGACACAATTCCTTAGACACCGACTCAATTCCTGTAACACTGACACAATTCCTTAGACACTGACTGAATTCCTGTAACACTGACTCAATTCCTTAGACACCGACTCAATTCCTGTAACACTGACACAATTCCTTAGACACTGACTGAATTCCTGTAACACTGACTGAATTCCTGTAACACTGACTCAATTCCTGTAACACTGACTCAATTCCTGTAACACTGACTCAATTCCTGTAACACTGACACAATTCCTGTAACACTGACACAATTCCTTAGACACTGACTGAATTCCTGTAACACTGACTGAATTCCTGTAACACTGACTCAATTCCTGTAACACTGACACAATTCCTGTAACACTGACTCAATTCCTGTAACACTGACTGAATTCCTGTAACACTGACACAATTCCTGTAACACTGACTGAATTCCTGTAACACTGACACAATTCCTGTAACACTGACTGAATTCCTGTAACACTGACTCAATTCCTCAATTCCTTAGACACTGACTGAATTCCTGTAACACTGACACAATTCCTTAGACACTGACTGAATTCCTTAGACACTGACACAATTCCTTAGACACTGTAACAATTCCTTAGACACTGACTGAATTCCTGTAACACTGACACAATTCCTGTAACACTGACTGAATTCCTTAGACACTGACACAATTCCTGTAACACTGACTGAATTCCTGTAACACTGACACAATTCCTGTAACACTGACACAATTCCTTAGACACTGACACAATTCCTTAGACACTGTAACAATTCCTTAGACACTGACTGAATTCCTGTAACTCTGACTGAATTCCTGTAACACTGACTCAATTCCTCAATTCCTGTAACACTGACTCAATTCCTGTAACACTGACTCAATTCCTCAATTCCTGTAACACTGACTCAATTCCTGTAACACTGACACAATTCCTGTAACACTGACACAATTCCTTAGACACTGACTGAATTCCTGTAACACTGACACATTTCCTTAGACACTGTAACAATTCCTTAGACACTGACTGAATTCCTGTAACACTGACTCAATTCCTCAATTCCTGTAACACTGACTCAATTCCTGTAACACTGACTCAATTCCTGTAACACTGACTCAATTCCTCAATTCCTGTAACACTGACTCAATTCCTGTAACACTGACACAATTCCTGTAACACTGACACAATTCCTTAGACACTGACTGAATTCCTGTAACACTGACACATTTCCTTAGACACTGTAACAATTCCTTAGACACCGACTGAATTCCTGTAACACTGACTCAATTCCTGTAACACTGACTCAATTCCTGTAACACTGACACAATTCCTTAGACACTGACTGAATTCCTGTAACACTGACACATTTCCTTAGACACTGTAACAATTCCTTAGACACCGACTGAATTCCTGTAACACTGACTCAAGTCCTGTAACATTGACTCAATTTCTTAGACACCAACTCAATTCCTGTAACACTGACTCAATTCCTCAATTCCTGTAACACTGACTGAATTCCTGTAACACTGACTCAATTCCTTAGACACCGACTCAATTCCTGTAACACTGACACAATTCCTTAGACACCGACTCAATTCCTGTAACACTGACACAATTCCTTAGACACTGACTGAATTCCTGTAACACTGACTCAATTCCTTAGACACCGACTCAATTCCTGTAACACTGACACAATTCCTTAGACACTGACTGAATTCCTGTAACACTGACTGAATTCCTGTAACACTGACTCAATTCCTGTAACACTGACTCAATTCCTGTAACACTGACTCAATTCCTGTAACACTGACACAATTCCTGTAACACTGACACAATTCCTTAGACACTGACTGAATTCCTGTAACACTGACTGAATTCCTGTAACACTGACTCAATTCCTGTAACACTGACACAATTCCTGTAACACTGACTCAATTCCTGTAACACTGACTGAATTCCTGTAACACTGACACAATTCCTGTAACACTGACACAATTCCTGTAACACTGACTGAATTCCTGTAACACTGACACAATTCCTGTAACACTGACTGAATTCCTGTAACACTGACTCAATTCCTCAATTCCTTAGACACTGACTGAATTCCTGTAACACTGACACAATTCCTTAGACACTGACTGAATTCCTTAGACACTGACACAATTCCTTAGACACTGTAACAATTCCTTAGACACTGACTGAATTCCTGTAACACTGACACAATTCCTGTAACACTGACTGAATTCCTTAGACACTGACACAATTCCTGTAACACTGACTGAATTCCTGTAACACTGACACAATTCCTGTAACACTGACACAATTCCTTAGACACTGACACAATTCCTTAGACACTGTAACAATTCCTTAGACACTGACTGAATTCCTGTAACTCTGACTGAATTCCTGTAACACTGACTCAATTCCTGTAACACTGACTCAATTCCTGTAACACTGACACAATTCCTTAGACACTGACTGAATTCCTGTAACACTGACACATTTCCTTAGACACTGTAACAATTCCTTAGACACCGACTGAATTCCTGTAACACTGACTCAAGTCCTGTAACATTGACTCAATTTCTTAGACACCAACTCAATTCCTGTAACACTGACTCAATTCCTCAATTCCTGTAACACTGACTGAATTCCTGTAACACTGACTCAATTCCTTAGACACCGACTCAATTCCTGTAACACTGACACAATTCCTTAGACACCGACTCAATTCCTGTAACACTGACACAATTCCTTAGACACTGACTGAATTCCTGTAACACTGACTCAATTCCTTAGACACCGACTCAATTCCTGTAACACTGACACAATTCCTTAGACACTGACTGAATTCCTGTAACACTGACTGAATTCCTGTAACACTGACTCAATTCCTGTAACACTGACTCAATTCCTCAATTCCTTAGACACTGACTGAATTCCTGTAACACTGACACAATTCCTTAGACACTGACTGAATTCCTTAGACACTGACACAATTCCTTAGACACTGTAACAATTCCTTAGACACTGACTGAATTCCTGTAACACTGACACAATTCCTGTAACACTGACTGAATTCCTTAGACACTGACACAATTCCTGTAACACTGACTGAATTCCTGTAACACTGACACAATTCCTGTAACACTGACACAATTCCTTAGACACTGACACAATTCCTTAGACACTGTAACAATTCCTTAGACACTGACTGAATTCCTGTAACTCTGACTGAATTCCTGTAACACTGACTCAATTCCTGTAACACTGACTCAATTCCTGTAACACTGACACAATTCCTTAGACACTGACTGAATTCCTGTAACACTGACACATTTCCTTAGACACTGTAACAATTCCTTAGACACCGACTGAATTCCTGTAACACTGACTCAAGTCCTGTAACATTGACTCAATTTCTTAGACACCAACTCAATTCCTGTAACACTGACTCAATTCCTCAATTCCTGTAACACTGACTGAATTCCTGTAACACTGACTCAATTCCTTAGACACCGACTCAATTCCTGTAACACTGACACAATTCCTTAGACACCGACTCAATTCCTGTAACACTGACACAATTCCTTAGACACTGACTGAATTCCTGTAACACTGACTCAATTCCTTAGACACCGACTCAATTCCTGTAACACTGACACAATTCCTTAGACACTGACTGAATTCCTGTAACACTGACTGAATTCCTGTAACACTGACTCAATTCCTGTAACACTGACTCAATTCCTGTAACACTGACTCAATTCCTGTAACACTGACACAATTCCTGTAACACTGACACAATTCCTTAGACACTGACTGAATTCCTGTAACACTGACTGAATTCCTGTAACACTGACTCAATTCCTGTAACACTGACACAATTCCTGTAACACTGACTCAATTCCTGTAACACTGACTGAATTCCTGTAACACTGACACAATTCCTGTAACACTGACACAATTCCTGTAACACTGACTGAATTCCTGTAACACTGACACAATTCCTGTAACACTGACACAATTCCTGTAACACTGACACAATTCCTTCTCTACACGGAAATATTCCAGTTAAATTATTCTCTGGTGAGGACGAGTCAAGGTTTCTTCCTCAGAAAATCAACTCTTTATTTAAACGTGGCTCCTTAGACGTTACGTCTCAGTATATTACCTCACAAATCCTGTCTTCCACCTCACGTGAGACCTGATTTGGGAATGGTATGGGGTCGTGACCTCGGGAGCGAGAACCAGGGCAGCTGGAGACTGTAAGCTGACACCGTGTCTGCTTAATTGTTTAACCATGAACCGGTTCCTAAAAACAATCAGACTATTCAGCGGCGCCGTTTTGGGCTCGATGACGTCACGTCACGACGTGTTTCTGAGAGACAATTACGTCTATTATATTGGAATATTTGTATAGAATGAATAGAATAGCAGAGCTGAATAAACCTCGCTGTATACAAAGTATATGTAGTGTACTACTGAATGGAAAAAAAACGGCTGATGATGGATATTTACACGAGTAAGAAATGTAAAATCTAGGTCAAATAATAATAATAATAATAATAATAATAATAATAATAATAATCGATGTTGCAGTAAGAAATCAAATAAAAAAGTGAGAAAATTTTGTCTTATGCTAAAAACGCACGCCGGCGGCTGTGACCTACATTCCCTCTCTGCTCCAGAGCAGCGTTTAAAAACTCCCGAAGCGCAGAGCGGCTCATAATCGATGGCGTGCCTCAGCTCCTGTGCCGAGTTCCTTTACACCGCCTCGAGCGTTAAGGTGACCTTCTTCATGTAATAACTCTTACAGCGTCTCTCTCTGACACAAACGTTGGCCTTTTGATCCTTTTCTAACAGCACTTCCTCTCGGAGGAAGACAAGCTAATCTGCTAGCGTCTCACTCTTTCAGCACCTCTTCCACGACCTCGAGTCACGCCACGTCAACACAAAGACGTGAAACCGAGAGACGTCGATAAGTGGTGTATAACAACACTGTAGTAAAGACCAGCGTCTCGACCTCTCTATCTCTCTCTCTTTATCTCTCTCTCTATCCTCCCGTGTTGAGGAAGCCTGACAGCATGCCGTGTTTTATTCCTCTAGTTTGGGGATTTTTATCTGTTTATAGTTACATTTAATGCTTATGACTTTTGGACTGACTCAGCCATCAGAGTTTATGACTCTTTAACTGACTCATCCATCAGAGTTTATGACTCTTTAACTGACTCATCCATCAGAGTTTATGACTCTTTAACTGACTCAGCCATCAGAGTTTATGACTCTTTAACTGACTCATCCATCAGAGTTTATGGCTCCTGACTTGACTCAGCTTTTGAAGCCTAGAACTCTTTAATTGACTCAGCCTTCAAAGCTTATGACTCTTTAACTGACTCAGCCTTCAAAGCTTATGACTCTTTAACTGACTCAGCCTTCAAAGCTTATGACTCTTTAATTGACTCAGCCTTCAAAGCTTATGACTCTTTAATTGACTCAGCCTTCAAAGCTTATGACTCTTTAACTGACTCAGCCTTCAAAGCTTATGACTCTTTAATTGACTCAGCCTTCAAAGCTTATGACTCTTTAATTGACTCAGCCTGCAAAGGTTATGACTCTTAATTGACTCAGCCTTCAAAGCTTATAACTCTTTAATTGACTCAGTCTTCAAAGTTTATGACTCTTTAATTGACTCAGTCTTCAAAGTTTATGACTCTTTAATTGACTCAGTCTTCAATGCTTATGACTCTTTAATTGACTAAGTCTTCAAAGCTTATGACTCTTTATGCGACTCATTCATCAGAGCTTATGACTCTTTATCTGACTCACCCATCAGAGTTTATGACTTTTGACTTGACTCAGCCTTCAGAGCTTATGTTTGAAGCTTGTGACTCTTTAATTGACTCAACCTTCAGAGCTTAGAACTTTTTAACCGACTCATCCATTAGAGATTATGACTCCTGACTTGACTCAGCTTTCAAAACGTATGACCTCTTTAATTAACTCAGCCATCAGAGTTTATGACTCTTTATTTGACTCAGCCTTTAAAGCTTATGACTTTTTAATTGACTCAGCCTTCAGAGCTTAGAACTCTTTAATTGACTCATCCATCAGAGTTTACGACTCCTGACGTGACTCAGCTTTTAAAACTCATGACTCTTGACTTGACTCCTACATCAAAGCTTATGACTCCTTAATTGACTTGATAAGTTTTTGCTCACGCTAGCAGCTATAAACTGTCCTCGCTAGCAAGTCTCCTTTATTTCTCTCTCATAACGCTAATGAGAAGTTTGTTAGGCTACTAAGAATCCGGAAAGTTCTCCATACTGGTGTAGAAAAATCCGGAAAGATCCAGATATAGTGTTAAACGGACACAGGAGACTCCTTCCATAAATTCTGGTTCAACTTTTCCTCGTAGCTTCACACACACACTTACACACACACACTTACACACTTACACACACACACACACACACAGAGAACTACATGCCCTGTTGTTTTCAGCACATTTTTTTAGTCGCTATGCAAATGAATTCAAATGATTTATTCATTCATAAGCTGACGCTAACAACACGGATAACAACAAACACACAAACACACAGAATCTGCATACTGGCTCATGAACACTTACTCTCACATGCAAAT
This sequence comes from Hemibagrus wyckioides, assembly GCF_019097595.1. Lineage (NCBI taxonomy): Eukaryota > Metazoa > Chordata > Actinopteri > Siluriformes > Bagridae > Hemibagrus > Hemibagrus wyckioides. The sequence goes on from NC_080731.1 coordinate 3,643,267, forward strand.
CTGACACCATGACGACGCTATCCTGTGGGTGAAGATCTGTTTCATTTACAACAACTTAATAAAAGAGGAGGAGGAGGAGAGAGAGAGAGAGAGAGAGAGAGAGAAACAGACACAGGGACAGAGAGATAAAGAGAGAGAAAGAAATAGACATAGAGAGAGAGACAGAGAGATGGAGGGAGGATGGAGAGAGATATTAAGGGAGAGAGGGAGGATTGGAAGAGAGTGAGAGGGAGAGAGAGAAAGAGATAGGGTGGATGGAGAAAGAGATAATGAGAGAGAGGGGAAAAGGGGAGGATGGAGAGAGAGAGAGAGAGAGAGAGGAAGAGAGAGGGGGGTGGAAAGAGGGAGATAATGTAAGAGAGAGAGTGAGAGAGAGAGAGAGAGAGGGAGGAGAGAGAGAGAGAAAAGAGAGAGAGAGAGGGGGAGGAGAGAGAGAGATATTGAGAGAGAGAAAAAGAGAGGGAGGATGGAGAGAGAGAGAGAGAGAGAGAGAGAGAGAGAGTAAATACACAGTTCAGTAACTTGTACAGATAAATACAGGTTGAAGGCAGTAAATGGATCGTCTCTGTTTGATGTCTCTTGTCAATATTTATGGCCTGGATTTTGCCGCCATATTGACTCAGTATAAAAAGCTGAAATTAGTTTCAATCAAACCCCAAACAGTCCGTGGAAAAACAAAACAGCTTGTTCATGTGTGAAACAACCCCGCCCTCCTCCCCCCACCCTCACTAGAACGACTATCCCTGCACTTATTACAGCCTTCTCTCATGAAGTGTACTCTATGCTCTCAGACACTCACTCAGCTCACATAGCCTGTCAGGGGGGGCGGAGTCTTCCTGGAGGTGACCACTCCCACAAGGACAGAAATCTTTTACTGTAGATTAAAGGTGATCAGTCAGATGGTCAGTAAAACTTAAATCTCTCAGACCTGTGGCTTGAACTGGGCTTAAATTCCTAATTTACTGATTCACAACTCAAAACTCATGACTCTCAACTTGACTCAGAATATGAGACTTCTGACTCATAACTCAACTCAAACTCAAGGTTATGGCTCTTGACTTGACTCAGCCTTCGAAGCTTATAACTCTTTAATTTAGTTATCCATCGGAATTTATGACTCTTGACTTCACTCAGCCTTCGATCATATGACTTTTTAATTGACTCATCCATCAGTTTATGACTCCTGACTTGAATCAGCCTTCAAAGCTTATGACTCTTTTATTGACTCAGCCTTCAAAGCTTGTGACTCCTGACTTGATTCAGCTTTTAGAGCTCATGTCTCTTTAATTGACTTAGCCTTCAGAGCTTATAACTCTTTAATTGACTCATCCATTAGAGTTTATGACTCCTGACTTGACTCAGCTTTCAGAGCTCATGACTCTTTATCTGACTCATCCATCAGAGCTTATGACCCTTGACTTGACTCCTCCATCAGAGCTCATAACTCTTAGTTGACTCATTTGTCAAAGCTCATGACTCTTTTATTGCCACAGATTTAAGAGCTTATGACTTTTTACTTGACTTGCTTTCAGACTCATCCCTCAGAACTTGAGTGTTGATCTGACTCATCCATCAAAGCTTATGGCTCTTGACTTGACTCATCCATCAGAGATTATGACTCTGAACTTGACTCAGCTTTCAGAGCTTATAACTCCTTAATTGACAGCCTTCAGAGCTTATGACTCTTGACTTGACTCAGCTTTCAAAGCTTATGACTCTTGACTTGACTCAGCCTTCATACTACAAAGTTTATGACGCTTGACTCTTAACTCCAAGCCTCTGACATGCAACACAAACGTATTGATTTTTCCCTTGAGTTCATCAACTCATAAAAGCGACCTCATTCACGTGTCCGATCCACAGCGTCTTCTTGAACATCTCGCCTCGCGAGAACCCAGCACTCGCCTCGCCTCGAATCCAGCACTAACGTTGTGAGCTAAAGAAAATAAAATAGCAAAGAATTGGCTAAGAATGCTATGGTTTATGTAGCAGGCTAATTGCTAGACTGTTTAAGGACTGCTGTGAGTCATTTATTTCTTTATTCGTTTCTTTTTCATCTCTGGAGTGCTGTCACTCTTGTTTCCCGCGAGCGCTATTACATAAAGCCGTCATTGTTTCCTGGGATAAAGAAAGGCACGTGCTTTCAGTTTATTCTGTATTATTGCTAACAACGTAGCATAACATTTCTTCAGCGGAGAACCTGCGCTTGTATAAATTGCATATTTGCTCCACAGATACTGATATATATATATATCATATGCATCATTTCGGCTGTTTCATAATTGTGTTTCTTTTGTTCACCTCCGACGCCACACGTCTGCTTTTCTTATTCTCTCTTTCATCTTGAATATCGTTTGATCATGTCTGATGAATGGAGACACGAATAGGCCACGCGTTCACACCCGCGTCTGATGAATTAACTTTATTTTTCTTGAGAAGTATCATTAGCAGATTGACCGTGAGCAGGAGCGGGAGCGTGAACACGCTAGCGCTGCATAAAATAAACCCGCTTCCTCTTCGTCTTCCAGCTATTTCATCTTCTGTTTCGGAATTGCTTTATCTTTTTCTTTCTTTCTCGTGAGTTCTGGTCAGCGTTAAGATGAGTCACATCCTGTTAGCATTTTAATTCTCTCTGATTGTCTCTTATTAATGTTAATTCTCACAGGTATTTTCATGACAGAAAATTAAATTGATTCAGCTTTCAGAGCTCATGACTCTTTAATTGACTCCTCCATCAGAGCTCATGACTCTTTAATTGACTCCTCCGTCAGAGCTCATGACTCTTTAATTGACTCCTCCATCAGAGCTCATGACTCTTTAATTGACTCCTCCATCAGAGCTCATGACTCTTTAATTGACTCCTCCATCAGAGCTTATGACTCTTGATTTGACTCCTCCATCAAAGCTCATGACTCTTTAATTGACTCCTCCATCAGAGCTTATGACTCTTGATTTGACTCCTCCATCAGAGCTCATGACTCTTTAATTGGCTCATCAATCAGAGCTCATGAGTCTTGACTTGACTCCTCCATCAAAGCTCATGACTCTTTATCTGATTTCTCCATCAAAGCTCATGACTCTTGATTTGACTCCTCCATCAAAGCTCATGACTCTTTAATTGACTCATCCATCAGAGCTCATGACTCTTTATCTGACTCCTCCATCAGAGATCATGACTCTTTATCTGTCTTCTCCATCAGAGCTCATGACTCTTTAATTGACTCATCCATCAGAGCTTATATAATTCTTTAATTTCCTCAGACCTCAGAGCTTATGACTCTTTACTTGACTCCTTAATGAGAGTTTATGACTCTTTAGCTGTGTCTTATTAGCGTCGATCGATCGACTGTGGCGAAAATTCTTGCGGTTATTTTAATGACAGAAAATGAAACATTTCTATCTTTTAAGACGACGTCAAAAAATAAATCCTACACAGTTTTACCAGAATTCTTCGCCGTGTTTGGTGTCTGAAGTTCGCCTCCGGTTTTCTCCTTGAACTACGCCGCACTTTCTCTCAATAAACACACAGAAATCTTCATACACGTGCGGCAGTTCATGTTGCCGAGCTCCATGATTTCATTTTTAATAAAAAGAAAAAGTTGCTTAGCGTTTATCGGCAACACCGGAGGGAGTGAGAAGAAAAGCCAGTGGTGATGAAAAGAGTCGAGGCGTTAGAGACTCGAGTTGTCAAGGCCACGGCGTGTGTGAAAAGCGTGCATGCTTTTATTCCTCTGGAAACACGAACGAGAAATTCTTTGTGGCATGCGTGATCGAATAGTAATAGAGCATGTGTGTGTGTGTGTGTGTGGGTGTGTGTGTGGGTGTGTGTTTGTGTGTGTGGGTGTGTGGGTGTGTGTTTGTGTGTTTTTCTTATGAGGATGATTCATACAAGCCTCACAAGATCTACAGTGTCAGATATTACGGTCCTTGTGGGGAAATCTGCCTGGGCTCCAGAAGGAAAATTTAGTAAAAAAAAATAAAATAAAATAAATATAAGTGGTTACCGAAGCAGTTTTTTAAAATTAGATGTAGCATTAATTAACAGAATTAATATTTATGTCAATGAGAAAAATCCTCACAAGTTTAATAAGTCAATCCTTTAGGAAGTTTTTTTATTGTTGCGGCCAAAAATTGCTTGAGTTTGCTAAAAAATTTGGCAAAGCTTTAGGAATTTTTTTAATTTAAGAAATTTTTTTCTTCTTAAAATTGTGTTTTTGTCATTTGTTTTTAAATGCCGACACAACGTGAGCAAATTTCAAAGATGTTTGTAAGACAAGGTTCCAATGGAGTCGTCGGCCATCTTGAAAAGATTTTGTCATCCGGCGTCAGCGCCTGGTAGCCCCGCCCCTTTTCCGCTACATAATCGAATCTACTGTGTTGAGTTTATAAAACTTCCAATAATCCACATGTATTTTTCCTGCTTGAATAAGTGAATCATCCTGGTTCCTGAAGTCGACTTCTTCTGTGACTCGCACTGTTTATACTACACTTGTGGGTAAGTACAGAAAGAAGAGTTCTTCAGGTGAGAATTTGTATTGTGAAATGAATCTCCCTATAAGAAATAATGTAAATGCAGATAATCCGTTCCAGCCACCCAAAAATATGACCAATATTCCCAGTACGAAGCGTATGGAAACTGTACGGCTGCTTACAAAGCACTGACCCAAGCCAAGCGTTCCATGTCAAGGCTCCTCACAGGAAGTCATGCCACCAAGCTTGGGCTAAAAATAGAACAGACCGCCCACACCACCAATCTGTCAACAAAAAAAACACCCCGAAAAATCACCTAGCTTTTGAACGCATGCTGAAGGCGACGATTATATCGTGGGTTAACTCAAAACAGCTTTCACTGACTGAAATAAAAATTCGTAAACTCGCTTCGCTTGGCTTTCCACTGACGCTAACAAGTTTTGAACGGCTCCCGGACGTACACGCAACTTAACCGCTGTTTGGTTTGATTCGGTTTAATGGTATGCTGAAAATGCAAAAAGATGAGCAAAAATTTGAAATGATGTAGATGAGGAAGCATGTGATACTTATCCGTCATGTGACATACGAGAGCTAGGTGCGAATGCGAAAGTAAACAAATTAGAGAGAAAGTGAAGAGGAGATGAGGGAGAATTTGTATGTCATGTTGTGAGCTGAAAAAGTTTGACAGTAAATACAAAATACAGCGCTAGCTCTGAAAGAGTGTGGGCACTGTTGATTTCGTTCATTTATTCATCGATTTCGGTGTAAAGGATGCTGCGGATGCTCGGACACAACGGTGTCACTCAGTGCAGTCGTCTTCTCTTTGTTTACCTGCTCAGGTGCTCTGTGTGGTCGGTTTGAGCTTCAGGCTCACGTCAGATTTGGGTAACAAATGGCATCTGTTCTCATTTTTCGTGTGTTTAGGCTGTAGGGCGTGATTTTGCAAATTGTCACTTCACTCGCTTCGAACCTGCCGTATTAACAGAATTGAACTGGAAAAAAAATGTAGAAATGTAGAAAAACAGACACGGATCCAGATTTATCTGCTGATCGGTTTTCTGTAGTTTTATAAATACAAATGTCATGATAAAAAGTCTAAAGGCTAAAAAAATCTCTCTTCCTGTGTTTGCAAGTTGTCTTTGCTGTGTGTGTGTGTGAGCAGGTCTGTATGGAAATAAGAGAGGTAAGGAATGGCACACATTTCAGGAATTTCTCATTTGCATTTGGAATTTTTTTTATAGGAACTTGTAAATCACAGCTAAAATGAAGCTAAAATGAAGCTAAAATGAAGCTGTTGTAAAATAATAATAATAATAATTATTATTATTATTATATAATAATAATTATATTAAATAATAATAATAGTAATAATTACTGATTTTTTTAAAAGCAGGTCCTGAAATATTCCAGTTTGATTAGATTTTTTTTTTGCAATTTATTAGGCATTTTAATGTGATATTTAATGGAGTAGAACCTCCTTTAAAACAAGTTCCTGTTAAGAAAGATGTTAGAGTTTGATCTGGATTTCTTTACATGTCGTATCCAGGCAACCAGGCATCCAGGTCCAGCTATTGTTTCTACATACCTGGGTGTTTGTGTTACATAGGCATCCGTTCACAACATGGCGCCCGAGACTACGCTGGTTCTTATCTCAGTTTGGGTGGAACCAGTTTCCAGTTCCCATAACAATTTGAAATGGTAATTAATAATCATTATGTACCATGCAATTTTTTTTTGGTTTTCGAGATACAGGAAGTGTTTAATCGAGTAAATCGGGGGAGGATCACTGATACAGATGCTAAGAGACTGAATATGGCAAGCAGCAGCAGTTAAACATGGGCGTTTGTCCAAATCTTTATAGAGAAAAATGATCAGTCAGGTTCGCTGATACAGTTGGCAATTTTGCTGGTAGTTTTCTCAGAGGAGGACGGACAAAAAAACGCTGACATGGCCGATTCAGGTGGGGAATAAAATCCCAGAGGTGGAGAATTAAAATAATTACCTCAAGCCCTTACACTGAATCCCATCCAAACAGAGCTATAGAGAAATTAATCAACGACTAACATGAAACAGGTGACCACAGTCGGGTAACAAATAAACTACAGGACTAGAACAGAAACCAAACACAAGCATATGGTGTTAGTCATCATGGAAACTGCATTGTAAAGGGGTACCCTAACCCTAATCCTCTGCATAGAGCTATAGACAAAAGAATCAAAGATTAACACGAAACAGGTGACCACAGTCGGGTAACAAATAAACAACAGGACAGGGGCAGAGCCAGGGCATGAGCGTATGGGGTTTGTTGCCATGGAAACTGCATTGTGAAGGGGTTCTCTAAACCCTAACACTAAACTTAACCCTCTGAATAGAGCTATAGAGAAATCAATGACTAATATATGGTGTTAGTCGCCATGGTAACTGCGTTGTAAAGCGGTACCCTAACCCTAATCCTCTTCATAGAGCTATAGACAAAAGAATCAAAGAGTAACACGAAACAGGTGATCACGGTCGGGTAACAAATAAACATCAGGACTACAACAGAAACCAAACTCAAAGTAAGCAAATGGTGTTAGTTACCATGGAAACTGCATCGTAAAGGGGTACCCTAACCCTAATCCTTTGTATAGAGCTATAGATGAAAGAACCAATGATTACCACGAAACAGGTGACCACAGTCGGGTAACAAATAAACAACAGGACAGGGGCAGAGCCAGGGCATGAGCGTATGGTGTTTGTTGCCATGGAAACTGCCTTGTAAAGAGGTAAACTGCGCTAAACCTTTAACAATTATACAGTTTGATTCGTCCTCACAAGTCATTTTTTTTCCCCTAACACCTCCTGACCAATCAGAAGCGAGAATTCAACAGCGCTGTGTTATAAAACCAGATTTCCGATCTGAATAACTCCCAGAAGCTTTCTGCCAAAAAACCACCCTCACAGACTAATTACTGCTAATTATTATTTCTCCAATTAATGACCACTCGAGTAATTACCGCTGAGCCCTTGAAGAGTTTTTAAGACACTCTCATTTGCATAATGCAAAGGAAAAGTGAAACCCGAATGCCTCTGTGTGTGCATGTGTGTGTGTGTTTTACCTGCACATAAATAGATAAAACCCTCCCTTTTATCTGTATAGCGACTTCCCGTTTTCTCAGCAGGTGTATAAACGAACGGTCACTTCTCATTTATTCATCTCGCTCCTCATGAATAATTCAAATCCAGCGTGAGCGGAAAAGCTTTTTTATTTTTTCTATCGCAGAGGTTGATCAGATGCGAAGAGACAGATTGGCACTGAAATTGCAAATGTAACACACACACGCTTCAGGAGTTTGTTTCCAGGAATTTATACCCGAGCGCGGAGAAAGCCCATGGCTAAAGTTAGCATTCTCCGATATTTTTTTTCTTTCTTTCTTTCCTTCGTAGAATTTTCCATCTGTTCAGCTTTAGATCTGAAGCGCTGCTACACCTGAGGAGGACACATGCCTCAGATTCTTCTGCAACTTGCTGTAGTTATTTTATTTACTGTTTATTTGATATCAGTTTCTAGCAGTGTCACTCTTTCAGTTACTTGCATTATAAACAATAGACTAAGCTACTTTCTGTAAACAGGCTAAAACACTGAGCTAGCATGATGATAAGTGCGCTTGACCATCAACTAGCATTTTAATGAGATAGATAGAATGAGAGAGAGAGAGAGAGAGAGACTCTGCTAGTATTCTATTAAAAGGAGTAATGAATAAGCTAACTGTGAATTAGCATTATAGCACACATGCTAACTAGCATCATAGCAAACAGGCAACATTCAAATTCTACTTTTCTGTGAATCAGTGAAACTTTTCCTGGCATCGTTTAACCCGAATCATCTGATCAGAGCTCCAGTCACCTTTCTTCAACAAAGAGAAAAAATACTATCAATCCTCTTCTCTCTCCCTCTCCCTCTCCCTCTCTCTCTTCCTTTCTTTCACTCTTATAGCAGCTATAAGCAGTCATTCTCTCACCAGCCTTTCTTTTACTTTCTCTTTTCTTTCTTTCTTTCTTTCTTTCTTTCTTTCTTTCTTTCTTTCTTTCTTTCTTTCTTTCTTTCTTTCTTTCAGTTTTCTTTCTTTCTTTCTTTCTCTCTGTCTCTCTCTCTCTCTCTTCCCTGTTGTGTGTGTGTGTTGTGTGTGTGTGTGTGTATGTAACAGTGTGTGTGTGTGTGTCTGTTTGTATGTAACAGTGTGTGTGTGTGTGTGTCTGTTTGTATGTAACAGTGTGTGTGTGTGTGTGTGTCTGTTTGTATGTAACAGTGTGTGTGTGTGTCTGTTTGTATGTAACAGTGTGTGTGTGTGTATGTGTTGTGTGTTTGTTGTGTGTGTGTTGTGTGTATGTGTGTGTGTGTGTGTGTCTGTTTGTATGTAACAGTGTGTGTGTGTGTGTGTGCGTGTGTGTGTGTCTGTTTGTATGTAACAGTGTGTGTGTGTGTGTGTGTGTATGTAACAGTGTGTGTGTGTGTGTATGTGTGTTTGTTGTGTTTGTTGTGTGTGTGTTGTGTGTGTGTGTATGTAACAGTGTGTGTGTGTGTGTGTTGTGTTGTTGAGGTGTAAGTTGTATAAGTTGAACAGATGGAGTGTCTCGATGTTTGTGTGCAAGCCGGGGTTCAGAAATTGGCTAAATATTTTAAGTGTGTGTGTGTGTGTGTGTAACAGTGTGTGTAACAGAGTGTGTGTGTGTAACAGTGTGTGTAACAGTGTGTGTGTGTGTGTGTGTGTGTGTGTAACAGTGTGTGTAACAGTGTGTGTGTGTGTTCTCTGTATAAAAGACTTGGTGATGCTGCTTTCAGATGAAAAGGCAGTTCTTTGGGAGTGAAATCACGGCAGAGATTCGACTGACCTGCCGGGTCACACTTTTCAGCTCTGTTAATATTTTTCCCGTCTCTCGCTGATTGCTGTTCCTGTGAGTAATCGAGTTCAGCTCAGAAAAATACAGGGACGTCCCGGTTCATATATCTCCTGGCAAAGCGTTTACCGTCCACAATTTGGCAGCATAACGATTCCCAGACGTCTGCGGCGCGGATCAGACGGCTAGCGGCGAGCGGAATTATACAGCTAGGTGTTCTTTAGAAAGCGAGAGCTCGAGGTTTCTAGCCGCGTATCCTCAGACGCGTGTTAGCACTCTGCTGGAGTGGGAAATATACAACTCTTCTCGTTTATGTGTCCACTGGGGTCAGCACATTTTACAGGATTAACATTAACCAATGCTCTCAGTGTTTTACTGACCAGTCGCTCAATTTAACTCATTTCACAGTGTTTTACTGACCAGACGATGACCTCATTTCACAGACCTTTAGTTTCTTTCTTTCTTTCTTTCTTTCTTTCTTTCTTTCTTTACTTTTTCTACAGTTTGTCCTTGTTCTTTGGTTGCTTTGTAGCTGGTGTCAGTGTGATTTCTCCTGAGCCCTGGGTCTTTACAGCTTCAGTTCATCGTTAAGGTCAATTGCTTGTCAAGAACAAGAGCATTGGGCTCTCAGGTGTCGAGCTTCAGGAGTTATTTAAAACACACTCGTAGATTTCATCTCACACAGGCAAACCTGCTGATTGAAATCCTGACCTTTCATTTCCACATTAGGACTCGTAAAGCAATTTTCGAAACGGCTGAGTCGGCACGACGTCTACGCTGGAGCTACTGCTTATTCTTACGGTTATTACAGCTACAACATCATGATCTGTTCCCCTGCCTGATAACCGTCTGTTCCTCTGCAACCGCTCACAGCTCTCCCTTTTCAAACAGGACATGACTCTTATTCTTATTACTTCATTTTACTCATCATCATTTTATTGTTTTTTCTTGAAGCTGCTTGTGGACAGGTTTATTGTTAGAAGCAGGATACACAGATGAAGCTGACTTTGCATTGAGAAGCATTGAGAAGTTTGCGTCTTTAAATCTTTAAATAAGCCAAAATTTCCCAGCAGGTTTTAAGAGATAAACAACCTCTGGGAATGATGTTATTAGCAGAACAAGCACTTAGGATCAGCGACATCAAGGGATCAGGGGTTACATGGGATCAGGAATTACATGGGATCAGGAGTTACATGGTTACATGGATCAGGAGTTACATGGTTACATGGATCAGGAGTTACATGGGATCAGGAGTTACATGGTTACATGGATCAGGAGTTACATGGGATCAGGAGTTACATGGATCAGGAGTTACATGGTTACATGGATCAGGAGTTACATGGTTACATGGATCAGGAGTTACATGGGATCAGGAGTTACATGGTTACATGGATCAGGAGTTACATGGTTACATGGATCAGGAGTTACATGGATCAGGAGTTACATGGTTACATGGATCAGGAGTTACATGGTTACATGGATCAGGAGTTACATGGATCAGGAGTTACATGGTTACATGGATCAGGAGTTACATGGTTACATGGATCACGAGTTACATGGATCAGGAGTTACATGGTTACATGGATCAGGAGTTACATGGTTACATGGATCAGGAGTTACAAGGATCAGGAGTTACATGGTTACATGGATCAGGAGTTACATGGTTACATGGATCAGGAGTTACAAGGATCAGGAGTTACATGGTTACATGGATCAGGAGTTACATGGTTACATGGATCAGGAGTTACATGGATCAGGAGTTACATGGTTACATGGATCAGGAGTTACATGGATCAGGAGTTACATGGTTACATGGATCAGGAGTTACATGGGATCAGGAGTTACATGGTTACATGGATCAGGAGTTACATGGTTACATGGATCAGGAGTTACAAGGGATCAGGAGTTACATGGTTACATGGATCAGGAGTTACATGGGATCAGGAGTTACATGGTTACATGGATCAGGAGTTACATGGGATCAGGAGTTACATGGTTACATGGATCAGGAGTTACATGGGATCAGGAGTTACATGGTTACATGGATCAGGAGTTACAAGGATCAGGAGTTACATGGTTACATGGATCAGGAGTTACAAGGATCAGGAGTTACAAGGGATCAGGAGTTACATGGTTACATGGATCAGGAGTTACATGGGATCAGGAGTTACATGGATCAGGAGTTACAAGGGATCAGGCGTTACATGGTTACATGGATCAGGAGTTACATGGATCAGGAGTTACATGGTTACATGGATCAGGAGTTACATGGGATCAGGAGTTACATGGTTACATGGATCAGGAGTTACAAGGATCAGGAGTTACATGGTTACATGGATCAGGAGTTACATGGTTACATGGATCAGGAGTTACATGGTTACATGGATCAGGAGTTACATGGGATCAGGAGTTACATGGTTACATGGATCAGGAGTTACAAGGATCAGGAGTTACATGGTTACATGGATCAGGAGTTACATGGTTACATGGATCAGGAGTTACATGGATCAGGAGTTACATGGTTACATGGATCAGGAGTTACATGGGATTAGGAGTTACATGGTTACATGGATCAGGTGTTACAAGGATCAGGAGTTACATGGTTACATGGATCAGGAGTTACATGGTTACATGGATCAGGAGTTACATGGTTAAAGGATCAGGAGTTACATGGTTACATGGATCAGGAGTTACAAGGATCAGGAGTTACATGGTTACATGGATCAGGAGTTACATGGTTACATGGATCAGGAGTTACATGGTTACATGGATCAGGAGTTACATGGATCAGGAGTTACATGGTTACATGGATCAGGAGTTACATGGGATCAGGAGTTACATGGTTACATGGATCAGGAGTTACATGGATCAGGAGTTACATGGTTACATGGATCAGGAGTTGCATGGATCAGGAGTTACAGACGTTACATATATAGAACTCTGAGAATACATATTAATAAAGACCACTGATATCACATGACCTTGAAAATATAGACCACTGATACCATATGACCCTGTAAACACAATATTCTGAGAACGTGTGTTCTGGTTTCATAGGGTCATATGTTCCTTGAGACTACATGACCATATGAACATAGAACACTGAGACCACATGAGATTCTCAGAACATAGGGTACCAAGGACCTAGTAGACTGGGACATAGAACCCTGGGAACGTAGCGCCCCCTGGGACCATGACGTATGAGAACGTTGAACCTTATGATCATAATATCCTACACCTCTTGTATAACAGCACACTGGGACCTCAGATCCTAAGACACATGCAAATGTAGATGCAACATCCCTTATGTCTGTTTTGGCAAAACGAATGCATTCCAGCTAAAATAATCACGAATGCCTTTGAAAGCCATCTTCGGAAACCCAGACTCATAACTTAGCATAACTAAACATGGTGACATTTCAGCAATACAGTTCTAGCCTAGAGGATTTTTATCGGAGCTCTTGGCTCTATAGCTACTGTGTGTCAGGCTGCTGTTACACAATTTCTCTACACGCTCCTGTATTTCTGCTGGGACTAAGAGAAGGAGAAGAAAAAGAGAAGGAAAAAAGAAGAAGAAGAAGAAGAAGTGGGAGTGTGAGGTTTCACCTGATTAAGAAGATTATTTCTACAAAACTCTTAAAGCAAATAGAACTGCCTGTAATTTGTCAAGTGGTGTTAGGATTTGCGCTGGAGAAGGCTAATAAGACAAGTGTGACAGATTTGTGTGCTAAAGGATTTAGAGGAAGTGTGTGTGTGTGTGTGTGTGTGTGTGTGTGTGTGTGTGTGCGCGCTCTGGTAGTAAAAGAGCAGAATAAAAGAGAGCGGTATCTCAAGTCATGATGTTCCATGTGTGTGGTGTAGACAGAGGTATACGATCTCAGACAGAACGTGTGTGAAGAATGTGTGTGTGTGTGTGTGTGACTTCCTCCATCTGGCTGGCAGCTAGCAGAGGAGTGTTATTTGTCAGGAGGTGGGGAGGATGAGGCTCATAGTGATTATATACAACATGATAATGTGTGTAGTGTGTGTGTGTGTGTGTGTGTAGTGTGTGTGTAGTATGTGTAGTGTGTGTGTAGTGTGTTTGTGTGTGTTTGAAGATGCTCCAGTCACTTATTTCCAAATTCCACCAGCACTGACAAATACAGTAATTGATTTTTTTGCTTGATAGACTCCGGAACCTTCTGGGATCGTAAGGCGTCGGGTATTTATCATATTCATCACTCTATGGAGCTCTTCAGACATTTCATTTCATTTAGTCCCGTTTTTCAGATTATAATATTGACATTCCAATCAGGATGAAATTCCCGCTGGCTTGTTGCATGTGTATGAGGAGTTTCTTTAAATTAGGCTGTTGTTGGTTTTTGTTTGTTAAACTGAGAAAAAAAAAATCAGGAATAAAAAATATGGTCCAGAAAATTATAATTTTTTATATTAAACTGAGGAAAAAATCAGGGATAGAAAATACAGACCAGAAAACAAATTTATTTTGTTTAATAAACTAAGAAAAAAAATCAGGGATAGAAAACACAGACTGGAAAATGAAATTTTTTTGGTTATTAAACTGAAAAATCAATGATAAAATATACAGACCAGACAATGAATTTTATTTGTTTATTAAACTGATTTAAAAAATCAGGGCTAGAAAATATTGACCTGAAAACAATTTTTTTGTTTATTAAACTCAGAAAACAAATCAGTGATAAAAAATTATGGACCGGAAAATTAATTTGTTGTTTTATTAAATTAAAAAAAAAAAAATCAGGGATAGAAAATATGGGCTGGAAAATGATTATTTTTTGATTATTAAACTAAAAAAAAAATCAGTGATTTAAAATATGGACCAAAAATGGATTTTTTTGTTTATTAAACTGAGAAAAAAAAATCCAGGATAGAAAATACAGACCAGAAAACACATTTTTTTTGTTTATTAAACTGAGAAAAAATCAGGGACAGAAAATACAGACTAGAATTTTTTTGGGGGGTTATTACACTGAGGAAAAAAAAAATCAGGCACAGAAATTACAATAATTTAATAATAATTTTTTTTTTTCCCTTTACGCCAAAATCTAGTGGAAAGTCTTCCAAGAAAAGTGGAGCTTATAATAACATTAAAGGGGCAATTAAATCAGGAACAATATGTTCAACAAGTGTGTGAGTGTTACAGTCAGATATTTGCGAACTTTCCGGCTGTACAGCGTAAACAGTTACGTCTGAGTAAAGGACGCGGTGGAATTTTAAAGTTACAGTGATGTGTGTTAAATTTTATTAAAACCGCTTCCCTTTTCATTTCCATAACTGGTGGAGATTAACGCCGAGTCCTAACGTCTGTTTCCAGAGAACAGGATGACTTGTGTTAGTGCTATATATATAAAAAAAGATGTTTTAAATAAATGGACAGATGGACCATTTCGTCTGCAGCCACTTCTGTGTCTGTTCTGTACAATGCAGGATATGAGTCATAAGTTCCACTTGGATCAAATGTGGGCAGCATATCAGGCTTTTTCTAAGGTGAGGATCAGACTATAAAAATCTAGCCTTCGCCCAAAGATGAGGTTGTGCTCGGATTACAGGGTCGGAATAGCAAGAAAATGGAGTATAAAAATACTGAAATGTAGGAGATAGACCATGTGGGAAGCTCAGCCTTCCTCCATGTTCCTTCTTAGAAGGTTTTGCACCCACTGCTGAATGATTCTTCATTGGGAGCATGAGGGGAAAAAAGAGGCGTGGCTATCTGACAAATACGTTTTTGTTGTTGGTTATGGATGATCCTCATGTGACTTTATTAGAGATTGCCTGACACCGTTTTCTCATTTCCTTCTACCAATACGGATTCTAAAAACCTTGGCTAACATCCTACAGCGGTAACGCCAAATGATCTTTATAGCGATATTTATTGTGTAGCGTCTTGTAATTATTCACAATCCTATAATCCTAGTTTAGGGGTCTCATATTATAAAATAATAATAATATCTGTAGAATAATACAATGTCATGGACTACTGTAGTATGTCAAAGCATCATGTACCCTGCGTTACATTTGACTGACAAGTTGCAATGATATTCACATGAGTTCATGAAGGTCATCCTGGCTGAGGCACTCAGATTATAAAAGTAACCTATGTGGAGTTCACGTCTTCAAGATTTTGCTCGAGTAGAAGCATCCGAGAATCTGTTATTCAGTAGCATCTTATCTGAGAACACAAGAACCTGATTAATAAATTGAGGGAAAAAAATCACAGATAGAAAATACGGACCAGAAAATGAATTTATTTTGTTTATTATATTGAGAAAAAAAATTAGGGATAGAAAATATCAACCGGAAAATGAATTTATTTTGTTTATTAAACTGATTTAAAAAATCAGGGATAGAAAATATGGAGCGGAAAATGAATTTATTTTGTTTAGTAAACTGCGGAAAAAAAATCTGGGATACATAATATGGACCGGAAAATGAATTTTGTTTTGTTTATTAAACTGATTTAAAAAATCTGGGATAGAAAATATGGACCGGAAAATGAATTTTGTTTTGTTAATTAAACTGATTTAAAAAATCTGGGATAGAAAATATGGACCTGAAAATGAATTTTTTGTTTATTAAACAATCTTTAAATACTTCTAAGCTTTAAAATATTTTTTGAAGCACTAGTAGCTAAAAATACGGCTTAAAACCATAGCTTTTTTTTTTTTTTTTGCTTTATAAGCGCCTGCTTTTTAAACCGGAAGAAATTAGGGATAGAAAATATGGACCAAAAATCAGTTGTTGTTAGCATTACTGTTGTTATTGCTAATGGATCAATATCGAGAAGGATAGAACGAACCTTTACCTTTTATCAGATGCTAACTTTTTACATTTTCGAATGCTAACTATTATTGATGTCGATTCTCACCAGGAACATGTCGTTAATCCACGTTGTTGCATTCCTAGTGCTAACAGTTTACAGGAGGATTTCCCTCATCACCTCAAGGGCAAGACAAGAGTGAAAAAATAGAGTTTATACGTTTTTATAATATAATAAAGGCTGATTTATTCCCTACATGAGTGCTGAATTAAAACATCACTGCTTGTAATATCCTTATAAATTCTAACAGATCAAAAACTAATCACGCTAACGATCTGCTAATTCCGTTTTATGGCCAAACCAGAGATGGAATAGATGATGGAGTGAAAAGAGGCATTCAATAATAGGTTATCATAATAGCGTTACTGTTGTTATCGCTGAACCTCCAATAAAATGCTTTGCATTGTTGCTAACAATTCTCTGACGGTTTTAGATATGTTATTGTTACAGGATCGGCTAAGATCTTTTCTTTCATATTCGAGCCACTGTTTTGTTGGTATTGGATCAATACTGAGACCTAAAGTCTCAAGACTTTTCATCATTCAGATCATTTCAGTACAGAACCGAGTTCACACTAATAACAGAAGCGTGATTCAGATCTGAATCATTTACAAACGATTCATTGAATCGTTAGAGCTGAAGGCTTGGATCAGAACAAAAGCATCAGTAAGGTGGGTAGTGCAATTTAGCATGTGTGTGTTTGTGTGTGTGTGTGTGAGAGCGAGAGAAAGTGTGTGTGTGTGAATATGAGACCCCACTATTTGGCTAGCAGCTAGCGGAGGAGTGTTATTTGTCATCAGAGTCGAAGTTGAGATTAGAAGCGACTCATGGGTTCTGCTGAATGGAAGGAAATTGAGATTATGATACGAGTCCAGTCACCTAGATTTACTGCTTCTAGCTGAAGGCTGGAAAACCTGTGCCCACACACACACACACACACACACACACACACACTCACACACACCAACTTAGCACCATGGAGAATGAACCACTGCAAGAAAGACAGAAGTGTTTGATACAAGAGCGCATTGTTTTTCATGGGAAGGTTAGAGTATTTTATGAACTCTATTCATTCAAATTCAGGTTTTAATCCGAATAAAACTCCTATTCCGGTAATTACGGTTAGTAACAGTTATGAAAGAAACCACAATAACGTTACATCACCAAAATTCTGATTACAAAATATAGTGAAAATGCAAAACGACAAAATTGTAAGGACTAATGCCAACACAATGTGGCATGCTACTACAGGAAAATAAACAACACTGTGATACAGTAAAGCCAAGATATTGGGTGTGGTATGTGGGGGTGTGGTATGTGGGGGTGTGGTAGTTTAGTGGTTAAGGTGTTAGACTGCTGATTGGAAGGTTGTGGGTTTGAATCCCAGATCCACCAAGCTGCTACTTAACCCTTAATTGCCCATTTGTATAAAATGAGATCAACTGCAAGTTGGGGGATAGAAAATTGGAACTGTAAAATCAGGAATAGGAAATATGGACTGGAATATGATTTTATTAAACTGAGAAAAAAATAATCAAAAATCAAACTTAAAAAAAATGATTTTTTTTGTTTATTAAATTCAGGGAAAAAAATCAGAGCTAGAAAAAACAGACTGGAAAATGTATTTTTTTGTTTGTTCATTAAACTGAGAGGAAAAAATCAGGGATAGCTGCCACTGCTGGGCCCCTGAGCAAGGCCCTTAACCTTTAATTGCTCAGTTGTATAAAATGAGGTAAACTGTATGTCCCTCTGGATAAGGGCGTCTGCCATATGGCAGAAATGTAAATGTTGTTACCATCCTCTAAAACCATCCTTCAAAATCACATGTTCAAGTGATTGACTTTTTTCCCACCAGAGGCCAAAAAGTTTTCTCCTGTTTTTATTGTGTCCATGTTGAAGATTGAGTGTCTTTGTCATGTCTCACTTCACAGTGGTGGTTCATATGAAGCTCATATGAGAGGAGACACTCAGGACTTTAAGTTTCAGAAATGTTTCTGTTTTTAGCCGACTAGGAGCAACACATTCAAAGAAAAGTTATTTTTTCTCCACACAAATGTTTCTATCCTCAAAGTAAATGTCGATATCAAACCCATTCCTGCTCTCTGAGATGCTCCAAGTGCGTCTTCATCTAAAAAGCAGCTCAGATTTGATCTTCAACCAGTACAATTCTGTGTAAGGTTCTCCAACAGAGGGAAAAACACAGGTCTAAAACACACTGAAAGCCAAAATCAAATCATGTGAATTAGCGGCTAGCATAAAAGCCTTCATTATATATCAGACTCACAGCCAGAACATCATTCATATCTTTATACTGATTAAAAAAGACCCATAAGTGGATTTCTGGAACACCAGCATACTGCTTAAATCACAGCAATTTGCTAACAATTACAATTTTTAATTTATTTTCAAATAATATGTCGCACTTTTACTTCTTTATAAAGCAGCTATAAACAACCAGATTTTTTCTTTCTCTTGAAGTTAATAAGGGAAAACACCAGACATGCTGCTTGTCATGTTATCGAGAAACCAGAAAACATGACCGAATCTGTCCTGAAGTCTTTCCCGTATCGGAAAACCGGGACTGGAGGCTCCTTCCATAAAATCACAGAAAACGTTACATAAACGATCAGACCTATAAGTTTCTCTTTTTTAAATAAAGGTATTTTTAATGCATCGATCATTAGGCTTACGTGATTCTGATTCGGAATTTATCCAGGAAGAGGCCACGCCCATCGGGATGGAACGGATTCGTGACAGGATGAAGCTCCTGATGAGCCTGAGGAACTGTTTTGTGGCGTTAAATTATGTAAAACATAAATAGCACAAAGCATCACAGAGTGATTCGTTTCTCCTTTATGTGAGTTTAATTAGCGTGACACTAATTAGCATTGAGCGCTGATTGGATTTTCATGTATTCTGTTACGGGGATCCTCTAACACACAACAGTCAGACGACTTTAAGCCGGATATAATGAACCTTTACCTTTTGTTGGATGCTAACTTTATACACGAACTATTATTGATGACACATCTCACCAGGAACGTGTCGTTTATCCACGACGTTGAATTCCCAGTGCTAATTTTTTTACAGGAGGATTTCCCTCATCGCCTCGAGGGCAAGAGGAGAGTAAAACAGTAGAGTTTATCAATCTTTATAATACAGTAAGAGCTGATTCATTCCCTACATGAGTGCCGAATTAAAACACCCCACTGTTGGCAATATCCTTATAAATTCTAACAGATCAAAAACTAATCACGCTAACGATTCGCTAATTCCGTTTTACGGCCAAACCAGAGATGGAATAGATGATGGAGTGAACAGAGCCATTCAATAATAGGTTATCTCTCCCGGCACTTCAGGCACTCGAAAATTGAAAAGGAAGCCGCTCACCTTATCCGGCACCTCAGCACCTTCTCAGCTCTTACAGGATTTAATTAGCGGTGGTGAGAGAAATAATCTAGCGTGCACCATGAATTCTTTGAACAATGAACATTTTTTGTGCTGGCAGATTGCAGAGACATGATCCTGCTGCAGGAATGTGAGGAGATACATTAGCGATGGAATTTAGCGTAGATGTCAGGCGATGCTTCATTGTCGTGTAGTCGCTTATCCACCGAATTAAAACGCTAATTAATCTCTGATTTCGCTCTTTTTAGTGTCACTTCAGCTTTTCATGACTCCGGTTGTGGGTTTTTCCTGGCTTTGTGGGTTTTCTCACTGATGGTGGTTAGCCAGAAGCTAATCTTTATCATACACTGTTCTAGTTAAAAGATACCAACAGTAACTAAAGCAACTAGTTATTTGAGTTTGTGTTTATTTATGTTTAGCTACTCCAGTGATACTAGAGAGCTAGCAATATGTTAGCGTTTCGTTTGGAAAATATTAGCTCGCTAGATGTTTATGTTAAGACTGCATACTTCACAGAAAAGTCCTGACTGTACGCGCGACTTAGCAGTCAATCGGTTCAGTTCGTGTGCTGAAAATGCTTTGTATGCCGATGCTAATTTCTTGCAAAATTTTAATACTTAAGGTGAAAATTTGTAAGGGAGGTTCCACTGTATTTACTGGTTACTAACCAATCATATTGGGTATATAAAAAAGGGGGAGGTGCCAATTGATACATGCCACTCTCACCCACTCTTCCTGTTTCTGTGTGTCACAAGGCACTTTAACTTTTAACCCTGCTGCATTTCTACTCAAATGAAATTCACTGTATTGGGGATTTAACTCTTTTTCACCAAACGCCAATTTGCTCCTGTTTTTGTCGTGTCCATGTTCAGCATTGAACGTCTTTGTCATGTCTCACTCCACAGTGGTGGTTAATATGAAGCTCATATGTAAGTAGACAGTCAGGACTTTCTGTTTTTAGCCGAGTAGGGGTGATATATACATCGAAAAGTTCCACACAAATGTTTCTATCCTCAAAGTAAATGTTGATATCAAACCCATTCCTGCTCTCTGAGATGCTCCGAGTGTTTGTTCATCTAAAAAGCAGCTCAAATGTGATCTTCAGCCAGTACAATTCTGTGTAAGGTTCTCCAACAGAGGGGAAAACACACTTCAAAACCACTCTGAAAGCCAACAGACTCGTTTTAGATCAGACATCATTCATTTGTTTACGCTGATTGAAATCGTCGGAGGGTTAATACAAATATAAAAGGTATAAAACAGGACACACCCACTGCCTGACACTGAGGGCTATTTTTTTATCTTTTTTTGGGTACAGATGAGACAGATGTATGCTGACCACCTACCCCCTTTACCCCCCCTTAAGGCCCTGACATCATCAGTGTAATAACTCTGTCATAATTTCACATTGATACGACTGTTAACACTTCACCACCCTCGCGGCCTGACGGGTGGTATTTACACGAACACACAACTTTACGAAGGCGGCGGAATATCGACCTAATTAATAGCGCCATCGCTAATGGAGAGCTATTGATGTGTTTATTAACTAGAGTCAATAGTGGCTCAATAGAGCAGGTGCCATCTGACGCACTGAGAGCAATTAGCCACTTCATTTGTTTCACACACCACCGAGTGTGTGCTTTTTTTTTTTTTTTAAAGCCAAAAATATCCCTATTGAGCACGAAACAACTTCCTGTTGTTGGAAAAAAACCACATGCGAGGGTGTCGAGGCGCATTATGCAGTGAATGCAGCATATTTTGAGTTTGGATTAATATCGGAGAGCCGGTTAGATAGATGGATAAATCTTACAAATGTTACCTACCTAGCTTTGCTAGTTAAGTGGGAAATGTATCAAGCTAGCAATGTGGAGTTTAAATAAAAATCTCTCAGTTTTCTTTCTCACTCATGGAACAGACGTATTAGCGGTTGTAAGCTAACACCAGACGTGAGAGCGAATCGGAAAACAGCTCAACACTCGACACTTCATCTGGTCAACACGACGCCGTAGAACGACCGGCGTGACCTCATCCGAATCTGGCTGCGAGAACACGAGGCAGATCTCAGGCATTACTGGAGGATGGTGTAGAGCTAACAGCTTGCTGGCTCTCGAGTGAAAACCCAAAACGCCACACAAGTGCTGGGTTTGTTCGAGGCATTTGTGACCTGGATTTCAAATAACACAAGGGCTGCTTGCTATAATAATTCAAATAAAATAAAAATGAAATAATAATTACAATTAAAATTCAAAAATATGAAATAAAATAAAAAATAATTAAAATAATAAACTATAAATTAATTATATAATTAATGAATTAATTAATTTAAAATTATTTATTTTATTTGTTTATTTATTTACATTTATTTAAATGTATTTATTTTTACATTATTTATTTATTGTAATTGAAACCTATGTGATAGAAAAATATCAACGAGAATCAAGGGGAAGGTGTACAAGACAGTGGTGAGACCGGCCATGCTGTATGGTTTAGAGACAGTGTCACTGGGGAAGAGACACGAGTCAGAGCTGGAGGTAGCAGAGCTGAAGATGTTGAGGTTCTCTTTGGGAGTGACACGGTTGGACAGGATTAGGAACGAGTACATCAGAGGGACAGGCTCATGTTAGACGTTTGGGGGACGAAGTTAGGGAGGACAGATTAAGATGGTTTGGACATGTCCAGAGGAGGGAGAGTGAGTATATTGGTAGGAGAATGTTGGACATGGAGCTGCCAGGCAGGAGGCAAAGAGGAAGGCCAAAGAGGAGGTAATAAATGAGGATATGAAGCTAGTGGGTGTAAGTGTTGAGGATGCAGAAGATAGGGATAGGTGGAGAGAGATGATTCGCTGTGGAGACCCCTGAAGGGAAAAGCTGAAAGAAG